>NC_043705.1:115270323-115361339 GCF_006229205.1 Suricata suricatta
TGAACACTGGGGTACATGTGCTCCTATGCATCAGCATTTCTGTCTCTCTTGGGTAAATCCCCAGCAATGCTATTGCTGGGTCATAAGGGAGTTCTATCGATAATTTTTTGAGGAACCTCCACACTGTTTTCCAGAGCGGCTGCACCAGACAAGTAGCTGTTTTTAAGGCAATTTTGTGTCTTCAAGACAATGTCAAAATCAAATACCTGAAATAATTTACACATGATACTTCCCTGTTTTTGAAATACTTTCCAAATTACATAGCTTCCGATAGTGGTGCCTGGTAGAAAAGGCCACCAAGAAATACTTGGTTTGCTCATTTCTTAAATGCGTTTATCAAGTGGCAATTATCTGCCCAATTATCTGCCCAAACATAGAATAAACAATATGAGGGAAGGGTCGTGGAAAGCAAATAGTATAAGACAAATCCCCATGCTCAGGTAGATTACAGCTTCGCTGGGAAAGCTTTGCTTGTTGCACACAGTGAGACAACACCAAGGATAAGCCAGAATTAACAAAGCATTACCAAAGGGCCTTCCGAAAACATTGCCTGATGAGTTACTAACTAGGTCAGTGGTGTGTCTGGAAGTTGGAGCAGCCTGGGAAACCTACACGGATAAAGTAGGACTTGAAGCAGAACCTGGTGGGTGGGTAAGCCAGGAGTTACAGGAAAAGAAATGCCAAGAGGGTGCAGTCATAGATAATGTTATGCACTTATTTTGACTTTGAAACAGCTTTATCTGAAATAACTACAAAAGAAAATAATTTCTCCTCTTGAAGAGCAATTTGGAAACAAATCCCTGAATTTTGTAAGGAAATAAGCCTTGATTTGCAGAAGGTTCTATCTGGATCTCAATCTGATACAGAGAGTAGAGGAGACTTAGGGGGCTGCACTGCATGCTGGGTAGGCTGAGAATTTCAGACCAGGAGCCATTACAGACAACAATGTTTGCGAGGCTCAGGTCCCTGGAATCAAATGGTAATGTCCCCTGGAAGGTGACATTAGCTCTTAGCTCTCCCTCTGAGAGCAAGTGCAGGACTCCTCTAAACCAGGAAGGATAAACAACTTCCAAAATCTTCATTCAAACAAATATCTTGAGCTAAAATTACTTTAAACAGCCCAAAATTTTAGGATCTTAAAAATCCAAAACAAATGATAAAAACAACACATCAGAAAAATACTTGAACAACAGTTACACAACCTCAGAGACACTCTGGTCCAGAACCCAGATCCTAGTGGTTAGCAAATACACCCTCAGTATGGTCTTTCCATTCTTCCCATTCTTATTCCTCATCACTAAATACTGCCTGATGGAGTCACCATCTGATACTGCATTATGAAGGCAAAGTCATTACAAATTCTTGGCTTCTACCCAAGGAATGCTTAAAATGTTGTTAAAAATCAAAGTGCCAGAGAATAGTTTCATTTTTATCTACAGGGCTGTGATTTGTAAAGGAACCAAATAACAGTCAAGAGTTGTGATGATTTATCAATACAAATCCTCCATGTGTGGCAAATCACCTATCACTGTGAAAATTATTAATATGATAAAATTAAATGGCTTTCTTAGCAGGTTCACTGGCAAAACATTTCCAAGAAATGTTATACCTGTAACTTTGGGTCAGATCAATGACACAACTCATCTTCCCGGAGACTTAAGTAAAATGCCCACTTTTTTGAGTTTCTGTAAAACCTACTACTATGGAAAGGCCAAATTGATGTCTTTGCTCCGAAACTATTTTTACAATGGGACTAGAGTCATTCATTCATCATTGAGGCAGAAGGGCTATTTCTTTGTGTTTCTGTTACAGACTTTCTTTTTGGAAATTAAATACCTACATTTGATGATTTTTCAGTTACCCTACTATAAGGGGAGCATGTAAACTACTGTTTCCCTGGCATTTCACAAATAGCCATATTAAAACCAATATACCAAGAATCTATAGGCTTATTGCCACTATCTGTGAACCTTAGTAAAGACATTCATGCTTTTGTTACATGTTTTACCATATTTGTTGCCTCCTTTACCATTCTTATCTCTACTTTACCTCTAGCTTTTTGGTTCTTCATCATTCAGGATAATAATTTCTCATGACACCTAAGTACAAAATTTCCTTCTCCAAAAAAACATCAAAATAATAAAAATAAATAACTTTTCTTGTATTTTATGCAACACCTCCTAGATTAGAACTTGGGGATTTAAAAAAATTTTTTTTTAACATTTATTCATTTTTGAGAGATGGAGAGAGAGAGAACATGAGAAGGGGAGGGAGAGAGAGAGAGAGAGAGAGAGAGAGAATCCAAAGCAGGCTCCAGGCTCTGAGCTGTCAGCATAGAGCCCTACACAGGGCTTGAACTCACAGACTGTGAGACCATGACCAGAGATGAAGTCAGATGTTTAACCAACTGAGCCACCCAGGCGCCCTAGTTTTCAAATTTTTTAATTCACAACAGGCAGAAATGAGGACATTATGTGGCTTCACTCTGCACAATGCCCTGGGCACATAAATATTTAATATGGAACAATTATATTACGTTATTTAATAACCACATTCCATGGGCCAAGCTCCAATAAACATGCTCTCACTCAGTTTGTGAGAAAAATCTCATGACACTATTATGCAAGTACTCTTACACCATTTTAAAGACGTGACTCGTGAGGCAAAGAGAAGGTGAGTAACTCACCCCAGGTCACAAGGTGCTAAGTAAGGGAACTGAGATTTTAAGCCAGGCAGAGGCTCTAGAGCTCACATGCATAAACCCTACAGTCTAGATGATATTTCTTTAAGTGTTTCTATGTATATGGAACCTTTCACTTGGGCCATCATTGGAATCCAACAGCAACAAACAATATGTAAATGAAAGCAACAAACAAAACAAATCATTGAAGGCTAGAGTTTGAGTGAACCTAATTGTTAAATGGGTCACAATTTTATAGACAAAATAACTGGGTCCCAGAATGGTTGGGACTGATCAAAACCAGAGAACTAATTAGTTGAACTGAAAATATAATCTAGGTCTCCAGCCTTATCTGGAAGGTCTCTTCTACAGTGCCATGCACTCCTCTCCCTTTCTTCCTTTCTTCCCTGCCTGCTTATCTATCATTCCTCTGCCATTTTATTCTTCTATTCCAGGCAAGGCTCAAGGCATAAAGATGGTCAAAATCATAAAGATGGAGTATGGGTTATAAATTAAATAATAGTGCAGAATTAAGCTTTATGCTTTATATATTCTTTATATATTTTATATATTCCTTTTGATGGCTTTATCTCTACTGAAAAGCTATCACTAAAGAGGTTTTTCTATGATAACATTTTAATAAGAAGTAAGAAATGTAGAGACATATTCAAGTATACATCTATATTGTACTAGCTGGTTAAATGAGATTTTTTTTCTTGCTGTTCTGATATAGCCTTAATCTGGGCAATGCGAATTGCAAGTGTTGGTGGGGGGGGACACAGAGGTTGAGAGGATGAGAGATAGTGGTATAATAAGGAAAGGAATGAACTTCAAAAAAAGAAAAGCAGGAATGAATTTCAAAGTTGTTAAAAAGATACCAGCCACAAGTACCTCTTGCCCAGCAGATGAGCAAAATAGTAAGCTGGGTAAAATTTCTAGTACTTGTGATAAAATGGAGACTTATAAATGTAAGGTCAAATTTTATAATATTCAAAAAATCTAACAGATGTGATCTAAGAGGCATGCGAGTATTTAGAGGCCAAAAAAAATTTAATTTGATGTGGATTCATTTCAAATGAATGATGTCCTAAACATTTATTTCTGGGAACTATTTAGGTTACAAAAACCAATACAGAAGTTGGGTAAGTGACATTCTTATTTACTTGTTCTTTAAAATACTGTGTATGGTCTCTTTAGTTCTAGGTGAAGGCTGACGTAAGTCTTTTCAATCTTTCTACTGTCAGCAACTTTTGAGGAAGTAAAATTAGGTATAATAATACTGAAGAACATTCCCATACTAGAGCGTCAAAGCACTACAATGTGCAAATTGCAGTTTTGTCTTAATGAAACTCTGTCTATGGTAGGGTTTCCTGTAGGAATGGAAATGACATCATTAAAATAGTCCTCTTTGAGGAGAAAGTTCTAAATAAAAGTGCTTCTGTGAATAAACTTTGAAGGGAAGATCTGAGATTGTAGCCTATCAAAAATACCTCATGTTCCTTCTCTTTGTTTGTACCCCCCTTGTTTCTGAGAAGACAGGGAAAAAGACAACAAAAAATAACTACTATAAAAACCTGTATCTATATTGCTACGCACTGAGCTATAAGTCAGGAGACTACTCATTTGTAAGGTGAGGTTGTGTTTGAACACACATGGTAATTTGATACAGTACGACAACCTTTTAAATTCTAGCTGCTAGTGGTAACTACCTACTGAAGAGCTGTTTCAAAATAGTAACTGCCTTACTACTTGACTGGGTGTTCTTCTGAAACCTTGGTATCTCTAATAGTGGATTTTCAAACAAATGATAAACTTACAATATCCATCTTGAAGGGAACCTACAGTGCATTCTTCAATAGAAATGATCTCATCTGCTATAGATCTGCCTCTGGTTGAACTTCAGAACTCTTTGGCTACATGAATGGTATTTTCCAACTATGGTATGAAGTCTCTATTTTCTTCTGCACTTCTGATAAATGTCAGAAAGGGCAAACTTGCAGAGAGTGGGACATTGTTCATTTATTCAACAAGCGTTTGTTGGATGCAACAGAGGGTGCTATCCTAAATACCATGCTAGATACAGAGACAGAGATAAATCAGACATGATTTAGCAAAACTTCAAACAACTTATAGTCTAATAGGAAATATGAAACACGCAAAAATATACAACATTTTGTGGATAAGCATGTATTATGTATGTAGGATGTTCACAACATGGTGCCCAAATGGTTGAGAATCTGATGAAGGAAAGTCCTTGTGAACGCCATGGCAGTATCTTGCAGATGGTGAGATCTGTACCTGAAGAGCCCAAGCTCTTTATGTAACTATATCTCCATCCTCATTCAAGTTTCACGTTAAGTGCCATCTATTCTGTGACTGCTCTGTCTAAAATAGAGCCCTCCTCAATTCTGTCAAGCACCCTGTTCTTTGACTTCTGATGCTCTCACATGATTTGTAGACATATATTTGTCTACTGACCTATTGAGTGTTTGTTGCTTCTTCACTAGATTCAAAGTTCCAAAAGGGCATAAACTACTTTGCTTTGTTCCCTCACATATACCTAGTTTTAAGTATAGGGCTCAGCCTACAGGAGGGGGACAGTAAACATATGTTATGAATGAATTCTAGCTGAAAAAAACAATATGAACAAAGAGATAGCAGTGGATAAACAAGAATCATTTAGGAAATGGCAAATATTTCAAATGCCTGGAATACAATTAGTGGTGACTAGGGTTGGAAGGTAGACTGGGACTACACTGTGGGCGACTGAACTCCAAGCTAAGAAAATTTGGACTTTATTATTGGAATGCTATAGACATAGTTTTCCAACCACAAATTTAGATACACTGTGTATTCATGGCCAGTGGGCTATGTGAAAAAGTAGTATTTCACAAAACCTGGGGTATAAGATCACACAAGTCAAGTCAAGGAGAAAGAACTAAAAATTCTTTGATAGAAGGAATGAGATGATAGCTGGGATATGAAAACTGAATCTAATAGTTCATAAAGGGTCCTCATCAATGTATTTCATCTGAAAAATAAGACATCTCCAAATTTTGCCTGTATAACCCATTGCTCCCCAATGGTTTTGGGGCTATGGTGGTTTGAAAATGCATCTCTCAGGTCTCCTACTGCTAAGCATCACTGTCCTATGCCCTCAGTTGCCATGTTCTGAAATCCATCCAGCCAATGACTTAGCATAGCAAGAACACCAAGACAGGTCCATTCCTGGGAAATGGGGTGCAGGGGAGTTCCTCTGTCAGGTGACTTTGGCTTGATGACTTCCCACTGGCTGCCCAAACTTTCCTAACATAGTACTGCAATCTAAGATCTTTCCTCTCTTTCTCTTTCCTTTTTCTTTTAAATGTTTATTTTTGAGAGAGAGAGAGAGAGAGAGAGAGAGAGAGAGAGAGAGAGAGAGAGAGAGAGAGAGAGAGAGAGAGAGAGAGAGAGAGAGAGAGAAAGAGAGAGAGAGAGAGAGAGAGAGAGAGACAAAGAGAGAGAAAGCAGGGGAGGGGCAGAGAAAGAGGGAGACACAAAATCCAAAGCAGGCTCCAGGCTCTGAGCTGTCAGCACAGAACCCTATGCAGGGCTCAAACTTATGAACTGCAAGATCATGACCTGAACGGAAGTTGGACACTTAACCGACTGAGCCACCCCAAGTGCCCTTGCCTCTTTCCTATCTTTTTTCCTTCTCTCTTCCCTTCCCTTGTTTCATTCCTTCCTTCATTTCTTTCCTTCTTCACAGGAGTTGGCCCTGAATTGTAGTCTGACAGTTTGCCCAGTCTCAAGTTTCTTCCCTAGTTTTCTTCATAGGCATTTCCTCTAAAATAAATCTCTTGTACCTCTAATTTCCCAGTAAATCTCTTACAGGACTGCATCTGAGAAAACACAGACTAATAGAGCAGCCAAAGCTTGCATTCCCAGAATCTCAAAGGCTTGGAAAAAATAAATAATTTTAACTGGTTGGCCAGTAGCAAGCCACTGCAGAGATCCCCAAACACCATACCATGAGCTTATTATGAGGCACTTAGCTTTGCTTCTTCTCCTAAGAATGAAGTGCATGTACTGGGTAAAATGGCTGGAAAGCTTTGAAATTTAAAACAAGGCTCAAGGGGTGAGAAGGGTTCAGATTCAGGTTAGATTCACTGTCAATGGTATGCTTGCCAAGGAGGACCCAGAGGCTGGAAGAACATGGTTAATCTCAGCCTCTAGGACCTTCTCTCTTACTTTTCATTTTCCCCTTGAACATGCTATCCTCATATTTCCTCCATACTCGTGTGATTTCTGTCTGGTCTTCTTCCTTTAGAAATTTCCTTTCCCTTCTTTGACACTTGAATAAAAAAAAGAAGAGTAACTCCTGTCAGCTAGTTATACAATTTTGCTTTCTACCATTCAAGGGCATCCTGAGAGCCTTGGCTGTCCAGAGCCTTTCATGATTCCTGATTTACTATTTAAAATCATGTTCATATTTTAGTGACAGTCACTAAGGCTACTTCATCTTCCAAGGTTTTTCTTAGTAACTGGACCATGACTTCTCCCTCTTGAGCACTTGTGTGCCATTAAATACTTAACATTACGATGAATGGTATAATCTTCCATGTTCAAGAATATAAGATATCTTACTCTTCTGTTCTGTGCTATCTCATTAAAATATTAATTGATCCTTATTAAATATATTTCTTGGTGGTCTGATGGTTGCTACTTGGAGTGCAAAAGCCATTGCTGAATATATGTAGCCTTTTAATGAAAAAGACTCTTTTTTGGTGAAGGTTTAGTGAAATGAATCGAAATCCATGACAAAAAAAGTATGGTCAGACAGAGAGGGTAACAAACATACTAACTGAAATTTGCCCTGTTAATAGTTAAATTTTTTTCCACACTTAGTAATATAATTTAACAGCCACAATAACCCAGGGAGATAGATATGGCTGCCATTTACATTCCTAGAGGGGAAAACCAGGGGCTCACAGAGATTAAATTATTTGCTCGCACCCACACTGCCAGACGATGCAAAATTTCCGTCTTTGATGCCTAACTCTTTGGACTCTTCTAGTTTACCAGTAGGTAATCAGAATCAGTCCAAATTATATTTGAGAAAGTCAATAATATCAGTTATAAATCCATAAAAAATACCTGCTTCTTTCACTTTGCCAGGAAATCTTGAAAGTAGCTTCAGGTGTTGGATGTTTTCAACACTCTGAATTCTTAGGGGAAGTTAGTAGTAAGTTCTCATCAACATCAAACCTCTGCCATTCCCACCTTTACAAATGCTAGGTGCCTCTACCATCTTTGTTATACAGGAATGAGCCTCTTCCTTTTGTCTCTCCAAATCCCACCCCTTTCCTTGACACACAAACTAAGCTCTTTCTCTTCCCTGCAGTCTTCCTGACCAACCCTCCCCCCCTCATCTATCTTGTCCCCTTTCAGTTTTCTGAATTCTACCATCATTTATAAACTATCACAACATTTAGCAATTGATTCTGATGCCTCATTATTTTGCTTTTATCTTATATGTGTCAAGTCTTTTCTTCCTGAAGACTGTAAGCTATCTCAGAGCAAGGGTAACAAAGCCTTTTATGGCTGTATCTTTCTCAACCTTTAGTACAATATGGAATGCCTAGTTAGTGTGTTTAAGAAATTAGTTAACTATTTAAAAATGCCAGACTTATTTTTACACTGTTTCCTTCTCTCTTCTTTTAATAGTTTTCAAATTTTCAGACAAAAGATAGGATTTATAGATAGCTATAAATCCTATTAAAAACCACCTTTGACACACAGTAAGTTTTCATTAAATGTTGAGGAGATGAATTAAAAGCTGAATGACAGGCAGGAAAGATAAGAGCCAGCACAACTGAAATAGAAACACGTTCTTTAGTATTTGACCTCTAAGGGCAATTTCCTTACATATATTTAATGTAGTATGAAATTATAATAAATCAGGTTAGATTTTAACAGTTAATGGCATTAATCCTCTCAGGGATGGAAGAGGAGAGGAGAGTAGTAGGAAATTCCATTTGCATTAACGCTTTACTGAGACTTTGGAAAATAACAAACCTATGATGTGTTTGGGACTGATTTTTTATTTAGGAATGCTGCTTCAGAACCACATAGAAAATTGTATTTATTACTGGGTCAAGTTCCCCCAAACCCCCTTGCAATGAAGTGAGATTTTTTTTCAAATGCCTGTGGCCGTAATCTTCGTGAATAGATTAAAACGAAATAAATAAAAGTAAAAAGTTGCACCAGCAATTATACAAACCACAGTGGAAGACATCTGATTACTCATTATGTGGTAAATACAGTAGAGTTATAGGTTTGGGGGGAAGAAAAGGGAAGACATCAAAAGAAAGAAGATTCTGCTCCTTTTCAAAAAGCATTCTTTTCTGAAGTTAGAATAAGATGTAATAAGAGTTGATTCAGATTTCTGGACAGAGTGGTAACAGTTTGCTGATCTAATATGATGTGAGGATGAAACTATTTCTGCAGTGATTGAATAAATCAGTAAATGGGGTAGAGAGTATCATTGGCATTATACTGCTCTTTCTAGGGCCAGAACTTGATTCTGAATTGGTCTGAAAAATTTAGGCATGGCCTTGGGTAATCTGTAGTACAGGGTCACACTCTGTGTCTAGAGGCAGAATGGATATTCATCTGTTCTCACTGGTATAGCTCTGGGTGTGATGGCCACTGTGGTTTGCTCCCCAGACCCCTTCAGTGAAAGACTTGTTACTCCAGATGCTGGAGGTCCCCTAGGCCAATGGCCTTCAGGTTCTCAACCCCTTTGAAAGACTGCCTCAGCAGTAGAGGAATGCCTCAACTAAAGGCAAGACCCTGGCAACCCTCAATGAGTGACATATACTGGGGCAGAATGGCCTGGCCACCTTAGTCCCATCAGAAACATTATTAACTGCCATTCTGGCTCCAGAGTTCCTCGTGGAGTTAGTTGAGGTTGTCACTTGGCTTGTTTTGTAGCTTGACATCCCCTCTACCCACTTCTGCTCCATTTTTCTTTCTTCCACAGGTATTGATTGATTAAGTAGTGTCCTTACTAAACATCCTGTATGCCAATCTCCATTTCAGAGTCTGCTTCTTGGAGAACCCTACCTATGACACAGATTTTTAACATATTGAAAACACTTTCATGCTAGTTGGCAAAAAGCTATCAATCCCAGCCTCTAAGGGCCCCACTCTCCAAAGTACCTCCTTAGTCCCTTCCCTGGGACTTTATGGATGTTTTCATGATCCAGTAACTAAAAGGATAATGCCAAGCCTCATGAAGTCATGTTCTAGGAATCTGTCTTGGTGCTTAGGCCTGGTGTCTTCTGCCTGTATTTGACTACTTGTGTGATATCTGTTATTAAATATTTTAAATACGACCTTGGCCTACTGAAACCAGTGAGTAGCAAGTATGTCTGAAGCCACCATGAAGGGGAACAGTAGAACAGTGAAAAATGTTTGCTCCATCTAAAAGGGGCAGAAGCTACTTAGATACAGACAATTGTATTAAGAATTCTGGACAAGGCTTGGTTAATCAGTCAAAGAAAAGCCAGAAATAAGAATTTGTTTTTGTTAAATCATTCAAGTTTTAAGTGATACCAATCAACTTTACTTTATAAAAATGCTGCCTGGGTAAAACAAAACATGCCCATGAGCTTGATATGGCCCACAGACATCAGTTTATGAGCTTGGTGATTCAAGATCTCTCTGGTTCACATGGCACTAGGAGACTAATTCCAGTTAGGGTTTTTTCCCTGATCTGGCATCCATGGAAAAATGTAAATACCTGCAATTTGTGCAAGTCAGAAGACCAGTCTAGGGTTAAGGGGCTTACCCTAAAATCTACCTCAGATGGTCTTGACGTTTTTTCTTTCTTTCTCTTAATTTTATTTGTTAAATTTTTAAAATGTTTACTTATTTTTTGAGAGAGACAGAGAGAGAGAGGGAGGGGAGAGGGGCAGAGAGAGAAGGAGACACAGAAACAGAAACTGAAGCAGGTGCCAAGCTCTGAGTATAGGGTCTGATGCACAGCGCTCGAACTCACGAGCTGTGAGATCATGTCCTGAGCTGAAGTCATATTATGCTTAACTGACTGAGCCATCCAGGTGCCTGCATTTTTAAGTAATAGCTACATCTAGCGTGGGGCTTGAACTTACAATCCCAATCAAGAGTCAGATGCTTTATAAGTGAGCCAGGCAACACCCTGGTCATGACTTCCAAAGAGGTATGTGACACTGATCAAATTTCCACTAAAGCTATTGATATCATACAGGATAGCTTTGTCTGCTGTCCCTGGAAGTAGTCATATAGAGACTAAATAACTCAAATTTATACTTTTTGGACTAAAAAACTGGATGACCCAGATTTCTGAAATTATGCCAAATAATCTGATTGTAAATGAAGTAGTGCTCTCTTGAGAAGCTCCTATCTACAGATATGTTTCATAGTTTACATTCATATCTGCACACTCAGTTGACATATCTATTTTGTTATGTTTTTCCTTTTAAGATGATGTCAAGTAATTGGTCCTCTATATTTCAAGGTTTTAAGAGGCTTTGGCTATGTTTGTTTTTCCAAATTCTCAATATGGATTTATAGAAATATACTTCCTGAAAGTGACAGGACACAAAGTTAGATATCTACAGGCAGAAGATGAGTCTGACAAGTTGAAGATGCAAGCATAAAGAGTTCTGGGGGTTCACAGCCATTTATGTGCATCAGATTATCTCCAAAACTGAAGATCAGTAGACAGTTACTTAAATGATGAAAGATTAACTGTCTCGATTGAAGGTATATTGCTTTTCTAACTTATCTTTTGGAAAGAAGTGGAAAAACTTGAAATATGAAGACTACTGTTTTGGCATTGAGCAAACACTGCCTTTAAGAACAAGTTGGGGCCAACCCTTAAAAGGCCCCAGTGTTGAAATAGCAGGCAAGAAGAAAGCCTCAAGCTGTACCCAGCAGCCTGTGCACTGACTTGGCAAATTTCACCATCATCCCCAGGTGATGGAGTGGTGCCCAAGCATTTAAAAAAAAAATTCTTACAAAAACAAACTTGATTCTTTCAGTCCTTCCATATTCTAACATCTTTCTGTTACTGACAGGAAGAAACTAGAAACTCCTTACCATAGCATAAAATGCCCTTGACAACCCGGTTCCAAATCTCATCTTCCATTTTTATCTCTCCTTACACTCTGGGCTAGGGAGCATTAGAGGGTCTCTTTTACAAGAGCACTAATCCCCATCATGGGGAAGGGGGGTCCATTCTCATGACCTAATCACCTCCCAGGGCGCATCTCCTAATATCAGCACCTTGGGGATTGGGATTTCAACATATGAACTTTGGGGGCACACATTCAGACCATAGCAGCCCCCTACCCAGGTACCCAAGTGGTTACCTGGACAATACTGAAATGCTCTGTACTCCTTCATACTCCTATACTTTGTCTACCTTGCATCTTCTGATAGGGATAACCACTCTCTCATCTCTACCCTCCCTCCCCCCACCCCCCCTTGTCAGTGATAAGTCTTCTCTACTCATCATTAAAGACCCAATTCATCAATATCTTCCTTTCTTCACTTTTCTTTGACCCATTTCAGAACCATAATTACTTCTTTATTTCTGCCTATTGACTATCTTACATTTGAATCCCTCTAAGAAAAATGTTCCTGAGACTGTCTCAAATTCCATGGTGGAGTTCTCAGCAAATAGGTCACTGGGTTTCCTACTTGGTACGAGACATGGCAGGGTGAGAGTTGGCAATCACACCAGTGTTTCCTAACAATATCACTCTGCTTTCAGGGCCTCCCAGTCTCCTGGCAAACCTTATGGAGTACCACCATCCGGTACTTTGCAAATGAAACTGTCAACTATGGATACCAGTACCTGAAGCTAGGTAGGCCATTGAGGAAAACTCACTCTCCCTTGAGAAGGACAGTTTCCTTGGCTGTTGGAAGAGACCTGGGAACAATACTGCAGCATCTAATTAGTCTTGCCTCAACCCTGGCATTGGAGCCATGGACGCCAGTGTTGACACCTTTCTTGGAAGGACAAAGTATTTCTTCCAGTTGTTCTTACCTAGTGGTATGCTGGAGTGAGCTCTTACCAGCTCACAGAAGGAATTTTGTGAGCTGGTTATTGAACACAGTCACTATAAAAATTAAAACATATCAAGTTAAAATTAAACATTAAAAATAAATGTAATAAATACATAAAGCCCATCAGTTCAGAACTATTTTACCACATTTAATTATTATCTATTACCTCGAGGCTATTGATGTCTATTGTATTTATGTGGTAGAAATACTATATAATGATGGACGGCTGTGTCTGTTCCCAATGCCATTTTCAATCAGACTGGTGGCTGGAAATTGGCCATGGTGGATGTATTTATACCATGGAAATTAGTAAATACTACAAATTGCTGCTTCTCCTTCCCCTGTCCCCACCTCCCCCCCACCCCCGGAACAGTTGGTGATCATTTCCCAGCACAACACTGTAAATAGTCCTTGTCAATCTAACTTGAGCGAATACAACCTGCATTCATTCTGTTCTAACCATTTTCCACTGTGTCATGGTGACATCAGTGCCCAGTCTCATAGGTCTTACAGGTTGAAAACGAATAGGTTACTAGCAAAATGGAGTGCAGTGCTTACAGGCCATCCTCTCACTTAGGCTGGTGAGTGGAGAGTTAAGAACTAATCTGCTCAAGGAGAATCTCCCTACAAGCTGGCCTCCAAGAACAGGAGGTGGTTTCCTACAATGCTCTATGGAAGAGTTCTGGCCCAGTGCTGAAGGTAATCAATTCATTTCAAGCCGAAGGCTTGGACTTCAGATACTTGATCGTGCCAGGGAAGAAGCTGGTGCTACCTGTAAGCACAAACACTAAGCTGGCAGGATTAGGCTGGAGCCAAAGTTCTGACATACATTTCAATTATATCCTGGATCTTGATCACAGCAGGGGAGAAGCCATCGCTTTCCTCATCAGATGACTTAAAAATCTCACAGTCAAGGGCCTTGACCCTGCAAGACTCTTTATGTGACACCCCTGCTTGTGGGAAAAGGCAATGCGGGATTGTCCACCTGCTTCTGCCGCCTGCCATCTCCATGGGTTTCCCGGGCTGACTATAGCTCCATGCTTCCTGCTTGTCCTTGTTTATAAGACCCTCCCAAAGCAATCAACGCATGGTTCGTTTTATGTATTGATTCACCAATCTGCTTCTCGTCGTCTTCCTTGGAGGTAGGGACACATTTCATTCATCTAACACAACACTTCTGAAGCACCCACTATGTGCTCTGTGCTGTGGTAGGCTCTGCCTGCAGTAAGGAATAAAGCAGACCTGGAGAAAGGTCAATACTGAATTGATTTTAACGCCGGTCAGCAACAAAAACTGTCTTCAATTCACTGATTCTTCTCCGTACTCTCATCTGCTTCTCCCTACTTGTGTTTAGTCAGGTCTTTCTTCCATATACACCATCAGAACTTTCTCCTAATTGGCCTCTCAGTGTTTAATTCTCTATTTTCTCATTTATTTTGGAAACTGAAGTGAAAATCCTTCTTTATTAAGAAACTGACTCCACCTTTCCTCAGCGGCCTCTTCAATCCAATAAAAACATAATAAGCAATCAGCTCCAGTCCCACAGACAGATCCCCTTACTGCCCTCAGGACATCACTCACTCACTCCACAGCTGCACCTCTGTTAGAGCCAATCGCTCACTCTAACACCCCTCGCCTCCAGCAGCCTGCTTCCTTTTCCTTCTAAGCTCCACTTAAGATCCATTTCATCCATGAAACTTTATCCAGTGAACTCTCCTTGGTCTGCACCACTCCAGGCACTCCACCAAGCCCTCTAAACTGGATCACATATCTTCCTCATTCATTCATTCATTCATTCATTCATTCATTCATTCATTCATTCATTCTCACTGGAGATTAAATCTACCATAAGATATATTAAAAAATATATGCAAAGAAAAATCAGAACAAAGGAAAAACAAGATCTAAGGAATAAGATCATTCTAGGGAAACTTCCACATGGAAGCAGTGCCATTGGGCTCAGAATGTTAAATGAATATGAGTTGGGGTTTCAGCTCTGAGCTTCCTGGTAACCGAAGCAGATCACAAAGCACAGTTACAGGACTGACAGTGGCCATGAGATAAAAACACAGCAGCCTCTGAGTAGAAGCAGAGTTTTTACTATGGCATTTGGCATTCCTCCCACAGGTCATTATGCCATGTCTCCCATGGGTCATTACAAAAGGGAACAGTGTGCTCTACATCATTGCTAAGATTATGGGAAAACATTTCAGAGGGCTGCTTCTCATAAAATGAAAATCAGTTGAAGCAATTCTCCGGGGTAGGTAGTAAGAGAGTAGGCAATACCAAGTGGCTAATACATATATACTGGCTTCTATCTAATTTATATTTTTAGGCTTATGGCAGGAAGCATCATTGAGTCAGAATTTAAATGGGATCATATCATTTATTAGTATTAATCTTTGGCCTTAGATGGTACATTTCTAGATGTTATGGAATGTGCCACGAATATATTCTATGTTGGCAGGGCCACAAGCCAAAACTATTATTGTCATACTACACCATGATGTCTTTCACAAGTGTAGTTTTCCAGAGGCTATAGGACATGATGAAGTCATCACTCTAATGGCTATGTTCTAACATTTCTCAGTTTTAGTTTCTGAAACAATAAATATCAGTATAACTCCTAAAAACAAAAGCTCTTTGGTGCCTTCAATAATTTGGAAGAATATATAAAGGGGCCCTGTGACCCAAAAGTGGGACCTACTATTCCACTACATTGGTTACTTACTAAGTACATGTAGAAAAATGTTAAAAATGGATAGTAATAAAATGTAAAAAAAAAAAAAAAAAGGATAGTATGTGTGCTTCATTGTTACTAAAGTGGTCATTCTAAAGGGATTCTACAGTTGCCATTGCCACCTCAGTGGCTAGGAGGAAAATGTCAGCTTTATGTAAACTCAGCACTGGTCTTGACATTATTTTTGTCTCTTTTCCTTTTTTACTATTTTAAAGTTTTTATTTAATTCCAGTAATTCCATACATCACCCAGTGCTCATCACAAGTGCCCTCCTTAATCCCCATCACCTAAAACCCAACCCCCACTCACCTCTCCTCTGCTAACCATCAATTTGTCCTCCACAGTTAAGAGTCTGTTTCTTGGTTTGTCTTTTTCCCTTTGATTGCATGTTTTGTTTATTAAATTCCACATACAAGTGAAATTATGGAATTTGTCTTTCTCTGACTTCTTTTGCTTAGTATTATGCTCTCTAGCTCCCCTAGCTCCATCTATATCATTCCAAATGGCAAGATTTCATTCTTTTTTAAAGTCTACTTATTTATTTTGCCAGAGAGAGAGCAAGAGTGAAAGTGAGAGCGAGAGTGAGAGCGAGAGAGCAAGTGCATGAGGAGGGGAGGGGTAGAGAGAGAATTTGAAGCAGGCTCTGCACTGTCAGCATGAAGCTAATGTGGGGCTCCAACTCATGAACCCTGAAAGCACACCCTGAGCCAAAATCAAGAGTTTGGATGCTTAACTGACCAAGCCACCAAGATGCCCCAAGATTTCATTATTTTTTATGGTTGAATAATATTCAGTTGTATATATATACACACCATACCGACCTTATCCATTCATCAATCAATGGATACTTGAGCTGCTTCTATACTGTGGTTAGTGTAAGTAATGCTGCTATAAACACAGAGGTACATGCATCCCTTTGAATTAGCAGTTTTGTATTCTTGGGGTAAATACCCAGTAGTGCGATTGCTGGATCATTGGGTAGTTCTCTCTCTCTCTCTTTTTTTTTTTTTACTTATATTTGAGAGACAAAGAGAGACAACAGGAGCAGGGGAGGATCAGTGAGAGAGGGAGACACAGAATCTGAAACAGGCTCCAAGCTCTGAGCTAGCTGTTAGCACAGAGCCCAATGCGGGGCTCAAACCCATGAACCGTGAGATCCTGACCTGAGCCGAAGCCAGACACTTAAACCGACTGAGCCACCCAGGTACCCTGGGTAGTTTTCGTTTAACTGAGGAATCTTTATCTTGTTTTCCAAAGTGGCTGCACCAGTTTGCATCCCACAACAGTGTAAGAGGGTTCCCCTTTCTCCACGTCCTGACCAATACCTGTTGTTTCTTGTGTTGTTGATTTTAGCCACTCTGACAGGTATGAGGTGATATCTCAGTGTAATTTTGATTTGTACTTTCCTGACGATAAATGATGATGAACATTTTTCATGTGTCTGTTGGCCATCTGTATGTCTTCTTTGGAGAAATGTCTGTTCATGTGATCATGACATTATCCTAATGACATATAAAATGCAGTCTTAAGATTTTTTTTTTTTTGCAGCCTTAACATTTTAAGGAATTTGAAAATAAGCATCTCAGAACTACAAAAAATGATGAAAAGTTTAGGGTTATTTAATCCCAAACCAATTCCTCAACTAACAACTGCATTCATCTATGTGGGAGAGAGTAAACCCAGAGAAGGGAGCTTTTTGGATCCACAAATCAATGTCACTCTCAAGCACTGTCTAGCAATTCAGCAAATAAAGGTACCACCAAGACAAAGGAGAGCTATTGAAGTTGGCACTAAATGGGGATCACATTTGAAAGTTTGGGAACTTCTGATTTAGAAGACAGGAAGGTTAATGTGATCGCATACACAAAGACATAAGATATTTTTCATGAGCAACATGCTGACAAAATGTTGACAAAATTCTGGCAATGCAAATATGTTCCCCATTCACAAAGAACCGTTTAGGTTAAATACATAGGAAAACTCTGATGGCAAGGGTTTTCAATAGAAATAGGTGCATTGAGGATTGTAATGGATTTTTTTAAATGGTTTAAGGATGATTCGGGTACAATCTCGGAGGGGGACTGGGAGGAGGGAAGCTGAACTGGACTGTTCTAAGCATGTTTATTGCCCTGTGCCCTTTTCAGCCTTCAACTTCAAAATACTCTGCTTAAGAAACCAGAGCTGAGGGGCCCCTGGGTGGCTCAGTCAGTTAAGCATCCAGCTTCCGGCTTTGGCTCAGGTCATGATCTCATGGTTTGTGGGTTTGAGCCCCGTGTGGGGCTCTGTGCTGACAGCTAGCTCAGAGGCTGGAGGCTGCTTCGTATTCTGTGTCTCCCTCTCTCTCTGACC
The DNA here is from genome assembly GCF_006229205.1 of Suricata suricatta. Classification (NCBI taxonomy): domain Eukaryota; kingdom Metazoa; phylum Chordata; class Mammalia; order Carnivora; family Herpestidae; genus Suricata; species Suricata suricatta. The sequence goes on from NC_043705.1 coordinate 115,288,191, forward strand.
CTCCCCTGCTCGTGCTGTCTCTCTCTGTCTCTCATAAATAAATAAAAAACATTACAAAAAATTAAAAAAAAAAAAAAGAAACCAGAGCTGAATTCCCAATTAAGAAGATCCGTCACTATTTCAAAGCCTCAAGAATGGTTAATGGCCTACTCAATTCAAAAGAGGAAGTGGGGTTTGGATCAAGTATCTGAAATCACTGGCTATTTCCAGCTAAGGGGATTCCCCCACAAGTGGAAAATGTGTATGATGCCCTCTTGGAGCCTCACTTTAAATTCCAGGCACGACACTACATCCCAGTGCACTGCCTTTGGAAATACCTTCAAAAGGGCCACTCCTTTTGCAGCCTATTAAATACAGGTGGGCAACTTAGGAGGGCGCTCTACCAGTGTGAAGTCTGGGATCCAGTAGGGAAGGAAGAGTGAAGTGGTGGTGCATCACATGTCTTTAGCTGCTATATGTACATTTCATATATAGATCTAGAATGTTCACCAACTCAGCTGACTGTTTTTGCATAAATTGTTTATGCAAAAATAGTTACTTTGACATCCATATTTATATATAAGAACTTCTATGAGACAACTTCCCTTGGCTTAAAACCTCACATCCTAAGGAAAACATAGGAAGCAAAATAAAGCAAAAATAAATGATACTGACTCATTAAATAGGCATTTGTTAATTGCTTACTTTACACAAAACACTTTACACAAAACACGAGATGCTATGTAGACCTACAAGATATGATACCTGACACAAGGCATTTGTATCCAAGGAAACAGTAAACGGGAATTATATACCTGATAATTTAAATCCAATACTGATTTCTGTAAATGTTTTTACAGTGTCTATTGCCTTGTAATAATGAACAATGCTTGCATAATTAACTAGCATTTTCAAAAAAATGATGTTCTAAACTACATGCTTCTAAATGATAAATTTATAACACAACGTTGAGGGCAGAGGCCAGGTTTTCCACTGCAAACTGCTTGGCCTTCATGGAAAATTTTAAATCATTTTCATCTATTATCATTGCCTTCTAGAGGGCAACTACTACCCTTATTAGCCAGAACAAGGTATCTATATCTCTTTATCAGTTGGCATTACTTCAAATTTGATTGATAGAAACTCTCTGAAGTTTTATAAATCTATAAATAAGGTTGTCAAAGAGTATCTTCAATTCAGCTGGAGGCTTGGTTTAACAACCTGAATAAAATGGTAGCCCCTCCTCCCACAAAAGCCTTCTCTTTTATTTTTTTGCTGACTTCAATGAATTTTGGCAAAAGTGTAAAGATAAATGTTTTCTAAGGCATGACAGAACTCTACATCTTAAAAAAAGAAAACAATGGGAAGTTGGATTAGGCCTTTACCCAAAGAATACAACCTGAGCAGCGAAGGAAAGGATCCCTTGGCTCCCCAAAATGTCCAGACCAACCAGTGCAGGAAAACAGAAACTGTACCATTAGAGATTTATTCATTTGGATGAGTCATGGTCCCTATTAAAATGCTCAGACCCCTTAGTTATGGCATTCAGAATACTCAGCAAGTTATTCCTCAGCGTAAATCATTTTATCTGATTCTTTCCATGGGCCATCAGTATGGGGCACATGTAAATAGGTTTGGAGGTAAGACTAAGGTCTGGACCTCTTTCGAGAGGGCAGGCCTGGTTAGGGGTGGCAAAGGGATGCCTTGGCAGCAAGGGCAGTGGGAGAGCGCTGAGTCAAGCAGGCACGTAGAGGATAGGAGACAGGAGAGAAGGAGGCTCAGACAGAGAGGTGTGAAGACCTTTAGATGGGGAAAACGGCTGTGTCGACGGCACAGTTCTCCCTGGCCAGCACACACATCCAAGGTTGAGTCCTTGAGGTGATTTGCCCACCCTGGGCAAGATGGTGGACACTGAGGGAGAGCAGGAAATACCAGGCCTCATTCCTCATCTTCTCTCCCTTCGGCTGCAGCTATGAAAACATCTAACTTGCAGTGGAAGTGAAGCAGTTTCAAAAGCAAAGGTCCTACCCTCTGGTTCTGAACGAGAAAACTAGCCTGAGAAATGACAAAACAAGGTCTTGGAGAGCTGTTAGCCTCACGCTGCACACAGGGTCAAAAGTCCACTTCCCGAACCAGCACCGCCACTGCTTTGACCTAATGCGGAAAGTGTCTGCCCTGTTTCTGGGCCTTCTAAGTGCTGTCAACAGCCCACACAGCTCCTACAGACAGCCCCTGACAAGGCTACAGCTGTTTCCTCGCCTGCCAAGAGCGCCTCAACTTGCAGGGCTCCCTGCATTCTTTTAAATCAGGGCTGGAAACGATAGCTAACGGTAGATGATTCAGCTCAAGTGTTTTTCATTTTGATTGCAGAACTGTATAGTTGCCTAATGTGGAATGCTCCGACACAGAGTCCCCTTTGAGACGCTATGAGGTGGGTGGCCAACAGGGAGTTCTCTTCTGCTCAGCTTTTACTGTGCTGAACTGAAAAACAAGTTGCCAGGCTTACATCAGGGAGTCAACCTTGGTCCCTGCAACACACGTGCACACACACACACACACACACACACACACACACACATGCAGACACATACAGCAGTATTAAGAAATCCAGTACGGAAGGCAAGGAGTCTTTCATGGCTGTACAACTCGTGATCAGCTCTGTAAGTGCTAGGTACATGCACACTATGTTTCTGATGCTGCAAAATCTGTAAGTCACCCTTCGGAATGCCTCAGTCAGTAACACACCCTAATTGTTATGAGTAACAGCTTCTTAATATCAAGATTGCCTGTTTTAGATGCTGGTTTGTAGTCACATTTCCCACAGTAGAATTTAAGCAGCAAAAATCCAGGGATAATTCTGTCATAGAAACTTTTTAACATTCTGTAGTCGGTTTGCAATCTGAGCACATGGCAAAACCTGATGAACTGTGGTTACTTTTAGGGAGACAGTAGCTCTTGAATACTGACTGGATTCATGTTTCCATTTCCTTGACCACGTCTCTAGGATGCCACCAACACAACAGTCTTCCAATACTAAACACTAGCCTTAATAACTTTCCTCACAGAAATACTCTCTTCCTTCTGATTTTCATTTTATGTCTCTTTAAATGGTTACAGATAGACTCTTCAGAAATCTGTCTTTTTATTATTTTGAAACACTATGTGTCAAAGTAGAAGCTGTCTATAGCTTACTACTTTGGCTGGTTGTGTGTTCTGGACGGAAAAGCATATCCATGATTGGATGGGGCCAGCTGTTGTGGAGGGTGGACAGTGATTCCTCCTCACCCATTTTCACCTGCTCATTATTTCTCCCTCGTCATCCTAGTTTCGCTGAAAAGGTGTCGGGCATGTGGCATGCACCCAATAAGTATTTATTAATAAATGAATGAGTGAAATAATTGGTTAGTGTTGTCTTTCCTTTCCCCATCTTCCCATTGACCTCCTGTTGACTCCGAGGATCCCAGAGCCATTCACAGATATTTTCACCTCTAGTTGTCCCTCTCTGGCTCTGATTTTCTTACCACCATTCCTCTCTACCTGAACTTAATGGTCTTGAGATTTACTGGGTGTTGCCAAGTAATGGCACCAAATCTGATGATTTGCCATGTTTAGTTTGTAATTTTGAAACTTGTTACTTATTCCAAGAATAGTAACTCAAAGCAGTCATCTCCACCTTAAATAAAACCTCATGCATAGATAGCTCCTCAGTTCTCTCACATGTAGCACAAATAGCCTTTAAATAGTCAGGATGCACTGAAAGAATGAAAAAGAAAAGCCCCCCCCCCACACACACACATGAATACACACAGAAAGAGGAAAAAGATACTACAGACTACTATTTTTAGGATGATGTAATCTTTTTTTTTAAATATTTTTTTATTTATTTTTGAGAGACAAAGAGAGACAGCATGAGCAGGGGAGGGGCAGAGAGAGGGAGATACAGAATCTGAAGCAGGCTCCAGGCTCTGAGCTAGCTGTCAGCACAGAGCTTGATGTGGGTCTTGAACCCACGAACTGTGAGATCATGACCTGAGCTGAAGCCGGACACTCAACTGACTGAGCCACCCAGGTACCCCAAGGATGATGTGATAATCAACAGTCCAGAACTTTTACACTTAAATGGTAAAACTATACACTAAGATACTTTTTACCTCACCTCACAAAACTCTAAAGTAATATGAAATAGAAAAGATGACGACTCTGAGAAGAAAGGGAAAGCAAAGGGAAACTGTTAAAGAGTTTTCTTCTTAGTCAAGGGTAATAACAAGAAGACTGAAGAGTACAGAATAAATATGGTCCATAAAACTGAGGTCTAAAGTCAATGGGACAATAAACACAATCTCAAGCTAATAATGAATTTAAACATTTGAGATCAGAGGAGATCTAGCCAAGATCCTAGAAATATTGAATGCATCAGTAAACTACTCATTATTTCTGAGGATTTTTGGAGGACAAAAACAGAAGATATCACAATGTTTGAATAAGTTTAAAAGGTTGATTTTTTAAAATGTTTTGTTTATTTTTTAGAGAGAGAGACAGCATGAGCAGGGGAGGGTCAGAGAGACAGGGAGACACAGAATCCGAAGACAGGCTCCAGGCTCTGAGCTAGCTATCAGCACAGAGTCCAACGCGGGGCTCAAACTCACAAACTATGAGATCATGACCTGAGCCGAAGTTGGACATTTAATCAACTGAGCCACCCAGGCACCCGTAAAAGGTTGATTCTTAACACTATACCTTTAATCTCAATATCCCAAACATTCTAGAATGAATTATTAGATGGTTTCTGAGCACCTAGAAAGGAAACAATAGGTCACTTGATGTCAGGATGAATTCACCAAAGACAAATCATTATAGGAAATGTAGTTCATTTCCTTTCATGGAAAGAATTATCCGACTATTGTTAGGGGAGTGTTGCTCATCTAATGTTTCTCAATTTCAGCGAGACAGGCGATGTAGTCCCTAATATATTGTGAGTGAAATATATTATTGTGCCCTGAATAACTATAAAGATAAGTGAATTCACTGATAGTTAAATAAATGATCCAAGAAAATTAATTAGGGAATCCTGAACAGCCTGGCCACAATCTTCAAGGGCAGGTTACAAGGTTTGAATTTGGTTTTGTGTAAAAACTTTGGTAGAGGACCAAAATACAAAAGGCACGTTTATGGATTTACCAAATCCATGGATGAAAGTAAACTGGTAATGCTGTCATGAAGGAAAAGAATCTCATTAGATTCCACTAATGGACTAAAGTGAACTAAAATTCTCCGAAATTAATTTGGAGAAGATGTGAAGTCTTGAGTCTGAATTTGAAATTCTCCTGCAAAAGTTGAAGGCATTCCTTATCACCATGTTCCACGGCCTGACCAACAGTTGGCAGTCTGTTTTAATCAGAGAAAAGCTTCCCTGACACCCCTGGACACTGCATAAACATGACCAGACACTAGGTATCCTTTTGATTTTTGAAGATGAGATTCAAGGAAGGCAGAAAATCTTTATGATTTTAAACAATGCACACTTTAACACTGAAAATCGTAGTCTCCCTGACTCAGACCTCTCTAGCAAGAACAGAAATTCTGGCAAGGATAAAAGACAAGTTCATCCCCTTCTCAGAAGACTGGCCCTGAGCCAATGGATCGCTCTTTCTGGGAGATTATAACCCACAGTAAGGGCCAGATGGGTAACCACAAAGTATGATGAAGATAGAGGTGGGCTAAGGTGGGAAAAAGAGGCAATGGGAGACAGGGAACATGGTTCAGCCCCAGGGGAAGGCATGCGGACTCATTTGTCTAAGCTCATGATCTTGTTCTTTAGTTAGTTGTGGTTTCCATGTGCCACGGAAGAAGTCTGTGAGAGCAGTCAAGTCTCACTTTCTTTAAAAGAAAACAGCAGCAAAAAATATCCCCTAAAGTTCATGTTCCCATCTGAAAGAGAAGGGGGCCAAACTTTTGCCACTAAACAGGAAGACCCAGCAGTTGTGTTTGCACAAGGTTCCCAGGGAGGAAGGGGGAGGGATCTGGACTAGTGATAAGATCACAGCTCCCAGCCTGAATGGCTTTCCCTGACCCTTTGGGCTTGGGAGTTCTGGACCAGAATTCCTTCTGGCTTTGACAGGGAAAAATAAAACCAAAAACAGAAAAGGGAAAAGAAAAAGAAAGCTTTCCCAAGTTACTGATCTCATTTTCCCGTCATTCTTTGTCTTTAGTCCATCCATCTCCTGCCATGATTTGGAGGAAGAAAAACTATTTCAGTAAGATCCTTAAATATTCCCGTCTCTTCAGGATCCCAGCCGTAGAGAACATCCTCAGTAAATCATAACACCTGTGTGGGATTTGTTTCTCGCTTTTGTTTTGTATTCATTTGTTCTCAAAGTACACGTTTTCCAATGTATTCCAAATAAAAGGAACCTTGTTTAAAAATCTGGCTTACTGGACTTAAATATAAGCCTAGGCAGAGTTCATTTTATCCATAAAATCCATTTTTTAAGGTGCACTCACCGTGGGGTTCAGTATTAGGAATGGTGAGACTGCCCTCCAGTCTCAGACAACAGCTCAGTATTTTGTCCCTGTCCCCTCTCCCCCTTTCCATGTTATTTATAAACCATTTCTCCAACAAACTTATCCGCTATTCCCAGTGCCACGTGTTTGGGCTTTTTTTAGTCATACATTTTGCACCTTCATTCAGCTTTGGCCATAATCCCAGACCTCTGGCTCAGATGTGCTTCATGGCCTGGCAAGAAGGGCCCTTTGAGGTCAGTGGGGCCAGAAGGAGGGGTGAAGAGCAGCGTGTCTGGAAAGACAGACCAAATGCACTGAAGACCCGAGGGACAAGTTGCTCTTAGATTTTGATGTATGTTATATTTCCATGCAACATGCAGCAACTCAGACTGAAGGTTGGTAAAGACAAGGGAGCTTTCATAGTAAACTCTCCTAAAAGCACATATGACATTCTTTTCATGTTCATCCTGTAGATCCTTGAGTCCCACTCTCCTACTCCATCACTGAGCCAACTTCCATGTACCATATGAAGAGGCCCAACCATCAAAATGTTAAGCCCATTTCTTCGGAAATAAACTTTCTGATGTCATAAAGCCCCTTATTACTGGACACAGCCACAGGCACACACAGCTGACAGCTGTACTTGCCTGTCAGAAAGCCTGGCACCCTCCAAGTTCGCACCTCTTCTTCTAAACATTTTTGCCAAAAATTTTTAAAAACTTAAAAAATTTTTTTTATTTTTGAGAGACATAGAGAGACAGTGTGAGCAGGGGAGGGTCAGAGAGAGAGGGAAACACAGAACCTGAAGCAGGCTCCAGGCTCTGAACTGTCAGCACAGAGCCCAATGCGGGGCCTGAATCCACGAACTGTGAGATCATGACCTGGGCTGAAGTCAGATGCTCAACCGGGAGCAGGGAGAAAAGGCATTGAGGGGCGTGTGTGTGTGTGTGTGTGTGTGTGTGTACACATCCCAGTTAAGAAATTAAATAGGCTGCATGACAATATTCCAATAATAATGACCATATGCAATGGTAAGAAAAATATCAGCCAAATGAAATTTTATATTGTTTACATTCCTTAAGGAAAACCTACATGGGTAAAAAAAGCACTTACCAAGATATTAACAATCAAGGATAAAAGAAGAATGAAAGACCACAAAAGGGGTAAACTTCAGTCATGAAGGATCCTGTGGGGAATCACTCACACACACACACACACACACACACACACACACACACACACACGCACACAGTTTCTATCTGGTGGCCTAGGAGTTCTGCTCTCTCTGCTGGTTAATATATAGATAACTACTTGGTTTCATCAAAGCTTGCAGGACACATGACATCGATCCTGTGATATCCAGTCTCAGCTTTGCATCGGCACCGTGGCTTCAGCTCTTCTTGCCTCCACCCCACACCTCTCTGGCTGCCCCTCTGCTAAGCTATTCTGGATAAGAGTATTAAAAACGAGGTATGAGCACTGTGCCTTAGAGATACACTGATTATTAAGCATTCATTAAAGAAAAGTTGAATGATTTTACTATGAGTATAGTCCCAGGAGACTTAATTTCATTTCCCATGAAATTTACAATTTATTACCCAGTTGAAGACCAAACAATCACTGTGTGGAGGTGGTGTCGTGTGTTAAGAGAACCCACGAGGGCTTTCCATCAGCCCCACTTGAGTTCTAATTCTAACTTCATCCCATGCTGAATGACATACCAAGGTCTTCTCAAACTCTTTTGACCTCAGTGCCTCATGGGTAAAAGAGGGCTACTTCATGTACCCCACAGGATCACAAAGGGACACAAGGTGAACACATCACCTGCCCAAGTGTCCATTACACTGTTAATGCTGAGTTCATGTCAGTACGTCTTACCTGGTGACTTGAAGCTTCTAAACTATAAGGATTTTTAAAAATATACTTTCCTTTCTTGCAAGATTTGAGAAACCCAAAGATTAGGGGAGGTAGGGATGAACCACCTTATTTGGAAAGTGAAATTTGGATAAATGATAGAAGAAAGAAGTGGGGAGAAAGAGGCAAAAATATCCCAAGGATAATCTTTTTTTGGTAGATTTCTGAAACCTGGAAAAAACCCATAAAGAGATGCAGGGCTCTTCATAAAGCTCTGCTCTCAATGTAAGTTGTGTGTTAACAGTGTCCAAACAGCTTGAGGCTATCCTAATGATTTCTCTCATAGCTGTGGTCTGTGGACACCCCTGTGGGGACTGCACTGACCCCCCCATGAGCTCACAGGCTCAGACTGGTCAACCCCTGGTGCTCTCATTTAAATATTTTGCTGCTTGTCAGCACTTCCACTAGAGGGCAGCAGGTGGAAAGAAGAGGATGTCGACCTGGATTATTAATGTGGATGCTTGGCAGTAACACTGTCAAGGTGGGGTTCCAAGTACTAGGGGTACAAGGGGACAAGTTAATGGAGTGGAAAAGATGAGAGGCTGGGTAATTATTGGTTTTCCGTTTCTAAGTGAAGCCAGGGGTGGCAGGAGAATGAGTTTGGCATTAGTAGGAAGTTGGAGCAAGGTTCTCCATACCCATAATCTTTAGATCCATGTTCAAAGTTTTCCGAGAATAATCACAAACATATAACATGCCAAAAAAATCAAACTACTCTAGATCTTCTGCATCAGAATCTCTAGGTATAGAGTTTATGAATCTGTATTTTTTAAGAACTTCCTAGCATATTCTGAGTAACAGCCATGGTTTTCCCTTCCAACTCTCAGAAGACTAATTTCACTAACAACAAATACGCCTAAAGCAACTTTGAAAATAACGTTAACTTGTGCATCCCTTTAGTAACCCGTCTTTAGAGAAAGAAAGGGCAGAAGTAACTGAAATTGCTAGTGTACAGTTTTCAGAGTGTTATTACAGACACATTCTCCCTTAACCTTTTAATCCTCACAACAAGACTATAAATAAGAAGATTTAAAAATCCCTCTCACAATTAGGGAAACCAAGTTCCATCTAGGCTGCCTTATGGTGGGAAGTCTAGCAGCAATGCCTGTTGACTACACTTCACTCTATTCCATCAGAGTGCTGGTCCTTTTCAGTTCTGTTCTTCACCTTTTCATCAAATGATTTAGTGGAACTCTAAGAATGATGGCTAAGTCTCAGTCATATTCAGAAGAGAAACGGAGATAGGCATAAGAGAAAGCTGGGATGGCAAGGCCAAGAGACCATCTCTAACTGGGTCCTCTGGAGCTCCAGGAAGCAGAAGGGAAATGAACGGTGATGACTTGTGAGTGAGAAATGAAGGCAGGCACATGAACCAGGGCCCATGCTTCTGTGGTCGGCTTGCTGCATGAACGAGCACAGTGATTTCATAAAGGCCTTGTCTCAGTCTAACTCATACAACTCAAAAGCTTTCTGCTGTTGACCTTTCTGTCAAGAGGGTCCCATTCTGCCTGCATCTAAGACATTTCCAATTTTTCAAAATAGATTTTCAAGTAGAGTCCACCAACTAGGTCACTTGCTCTCAAAGCAACCGATGGAAGAAGGCACAGGGAGCAGGAGTTCGGATGTCGGTCCCGCTCCTGCCAGCAGCTGCTGGAATCTTGGGGAAGGGGCTTCACCCTTTTGGGCCTGGGTTTCCTCTCCAATAATCAGATAGAGGGTTGGTGCTGCAGATTTCAGACAGACCATGGGAATAAGTTTAGTGTCAAATTATTTTAGATTGGTTTCTAACATTTAAAACCTAGGAGATTAATAAAATATTGAAGATCAACCTTGGGGAACATTCCAATGAGGAACAAATGGAATGGTTTTCTATGGCCCTTTCCAACATATTAGACAATTATTTTTTACTATTACAGTCTTTCATCTGCCTCACCCACCCACATGTGCTCTGCAAACCCCCCCCATATGTCTCACCCACACACCCCCTGTGAAGGAAAACCCCAGGACAGTAGAAGTTTTTATCTTTCTTGTTCACAGAGGCACTCCAATAGTGCCTGGCACATAATAGGTCCCCAAAATTTATATATTGAATGAATTTATGGTAACTTTGTGAAAAGTATATATTTTTTTAAATGAGGGAAGCTAAAGACCATCCACTCAGTCCAGAAATAAGACATGAATATAGCCAATAAATTCCTGATTTAGAAATCACAATACAGACTTGGTTTTCATGAGCTGCTAAATAAGGACTATCAATATATATATTTATGCCATATATATATGGTGTGTTTCTCATACATATAGTCAAATTGAGATTAAAAAATTATGTTGGGGGGCCCCTGAGTGGTTTAGTCAGTTAAGCAGCTGACTTCATCAGGTCATGATCTTATGGTTCAAGAGTTTGAGCCCCACATCAGGCTCTGTGCTGACCACTCAAGCTCTGTGCTGACCACTCAGAGCCTGGAGTCTGCTTCAGATTCTGTGTTTCCATCTCTCTCTGCCCCTCCCCTGATCATGCTCTGTCTCTCTGTATCTCAAAAATAATTAAAAAAATAATGTTGGTGAAGTCACAAGGATTCTGAATGTACTACAAGATGCACCTGTCAGCTGTTTGTTTCGCTTCTAATGCTTAAAGAAACAGCATGGCATGGTTATTCTAGAGGCATGTGACAGTTCAGTATGTGGAATGTTCCATACTAGTGTAAACTTAAATATGAAGATTGATTTCTCTGGTGGTAAAAGGCAGGTCTTAAGACTGATGATATTTAATCTCACACCAATTAATTTCAACAGCTGGCTGTGCAGTTACCACCCTCTCCTATGCTTCTTTTAATAAATGCTCATGGATGTCTCCCTGTTCGCTCCACCAGCCTTTAATCCTCAGAGCGTTGGAGGGAGAAGTGACAGGAAGCATTTGCTGGAAGCAGTCAGATGTGACTGTGCATTCATGGAGATTTGTTAGCTGATGTTTAAAGTCACTGCGCTCCTCATAAACAAGCATGAGTGACAGGCTTTGAGGGTAATCTTCCAAAACAAATGTGACTCATAACCATTAGAGCAGCACATGCAACAGCTAACAACTCTTGTTCTATCCAACCTATGAGTATCTCTGGACCATGGGATAGGTAAAATCACAGAAGTTTAAAGGGGAAAGAGCTGTACCTTTGATGTAAATGTGGCTACACCAGCCCTTAGATGAGTTTTCCTCTTCAGTGACTATGTCATTCAGAACACCGTGGAATCAATTGGAAATTCTGGTACTTTCATGATGGTTAACCTGACCTCCTTGGTACAGAGTTATTTCTATCTAAATATGCAATGTCAGATTTAGAGTTTAAAATAGGTGTTCATGATGATGTTAAGAATGTTTGTTTTTGAATCAATAGACCTAAAATTATGAGCTTCCTGATGTTCCTCGCTAGTGTTTCTGACACTTATGCTCTCCTTAAGGAAATCTGGGTTGTTGTTTTGGGCTTTATCATTTTTGTTTGATTGTTTGCTATTATTGAGCAAGTATGAAAAAAAAAAAGATGGGAACATAACAGTGTCTGTAACCATTTCAATTCTCATGTTGTCCATTAAAATTTCAGAGCACTTTAAGGGTAGCCCTAAAAAATTATAATACCTTAATCTGTGTTGTACACTGTCAGCAGGCATCTTAAATACTTCTAGCAACACCGCGCAAATTTATGACATTGTATGAAAAAGAATTAGTCCATTTGTTATTACTATCACAGAGCTTCAGCCGTAAAGTCCAACGGGTTTTCGATGGTTTGGGTCAAAGGCAGCCCTTTCTCCCCTGGGACTCCCATAATATTTTGTGCATGTTATACACATACATTCATTTTCTATGTCTCCATGATCTTTTTTTCCTAACCCTTATGTTTAGGTGGCAAACCCTGAAGCCTCTCAAAGTTTATTTATTCATACTTATTTTTTTAAGTTTATTCATTTACTGGTTTCCAGCACCTGCTCACCCCCAAAATCTTAGATGAATGATCATATGAATCAGTGAAAGGATAAGAGATGTACACTAACCAAATGTGTAAATATTTTATTTTTAAAGTACTTAAACTCACTTTCTCAAATTTGACTCCCACAACAATTCTGGCACTATCAGTTTAACAAGAAATCACCAGATCTGGACCCGTGGTTCTCATCGGGGGTCCATTTACCCACCCCCAGGGAATGCTTAGCAATGTCTGGAAGTTTTTGGTTGTTAGAACTGAGGGTAGGAATGCAGCTTCTACCACCGAGGGGGCAGAGGGCAAGGATGCTGCTAAACATGCTACAATGCAGAGGACCCCTCCCACCACACACACAAAGATCATCTGACTTACAATATCAATAGGGCAAGTTTGAGAAACCCTCATCTAGGCCCTCGTGTCTGAAAACTAGCATTAACTCTATGTTCTGTGAGCTCCTGTCCAACATTATTTTTCTGATTAGGTATGTCCTGTAAGATATTACTCAGTATTATCATATCAAACTACCTCTTGCACTCCATCGTCTTCCTCAAAACATAGAAACAACTAACCAAGAAGCATGGGAATAGCAAGTTCATGGTTAGATTCCTAATTGCTGAGCATGGATGAATGTTTGGTTTGCTAACTCTTCTTTTAGAAAAGACACTTGGGTATAGTTAGTACCTGGCTACCTTGAGTGAATTCAAAACATTCACAAGTTCAGCTCTTTCGTAGGATCAGCGCTCCTAGGAGGATAGCTAGGGGGATGAGGTGGATTTAAATATCAGCTGTTTAAAATTTTTTTTTAATGTTTTATTTATTTTTGAGAGAGTGAGACAGCATGAGCAGGGGAGGGTCAGAGAGAGTGAGAGACACACAGAATCTGAAGACAGGCTCCAGGCTCTGAGCTAGCTGTCAGCACCAACCTTGACACGGGGCTTGAACTCACAAACCATGAGATTATGACCTGAGCCGAAGCTGGACGCTCAACTGACTGAGCCACCCAGGTGCCCCAAATATCAGCTGTTTAAAAAAATATCAGAGTCAAAATTCTGGCAAGTGAATTCCATGTTTTGCATTTGAGAAACCATACCTGAGTGAGTGTGAGGGAGCAGGAGCGATGGAGCTATAGAGAACTAGAGAGAGAGCAGAAATCCCTTTTGTTTGTCACAACTGAGTATCTTTCTATAACTTCCAACAATGATTCCCTAACTTAGTATGTACAGTGAGTAACATATCTAGATCCTTTATAACTCAACCTCCAGCGAAGTAATAGTTTTAGTAAATATCAATTCCAGCAATGCAGAAGGGCATTAGTCAGGGGGAACAGAGGAGTCTTAGGTATCATATTACTCAGATTTTCTGCCTACTTTGGATTTTCTGAATTATTTATTCACATGAAATTATACCTGGAAACCCACTGTGTAAAATCCAAATGTTATTATATGAAGCTGTGTTTGAACAAGAATAGGGCACCAGAGTTCCTTGGTGAGTTAGCTCCACATTCCCACACCTTCACTCCAGCACTCCAGCTCTCTCTGACCTATTAATTCATCCTACTTTGGGATAATTATAATTGGCATGGAGTACTTCTTGTTTGAATTTTTTTTTTTTTGAGAGAGGAGAGAGAGAGAGGCAGACAGAGGATCTGATGCAGGCTCTGCACTGACAGCAGAGAGCCCAATGCGGGGCTTGAACTCAAGAATCGTGAGATTATGACCTGAGTCAAAGTAAGACACTTAACTGACTGAGCCACCCATGCACCCTGGCATGGAGTACTTTCTTGAACATCAACCTAATTTCCCCTGTTCTCCTTTTATTTTTTAAAAAAAGTTTGTTTGTTTGTTTGTTTATAGAACATGAGTGGGAGAGAGGCAGAGAGAGAAGAGAATCCCAAGCAAGTTCCACATTGTCAGCATAGAGACCAATGCGGAACTCAAACCCATGAACCAGAGATCACGACCTGAGCAGAAGCCAAGAGTCAGACACTTAACTAACGGAGTTACCCAGGGACCCTTGTTCTCCTTTTGAACAAAAGAGGAGATTAGCCTTTACAGAAAACCTAACTCTTCCAAGTAACTGCCACCTACTTAACATGCTATCTCATTTAATTCTCATGGATAATTTTTATGAACAAGGATTATTATCTTTATCTTTTAAGATGAGGAATGGAAGTGCTGAGATCATTTGCTTAGATTGACAGAGTTGAGACAGGTTGTGCTGGAATTCGTACATGCATATATTTGATTCCCAAAGTCTATTTTTATGGTATAATATTTTACCACACTATGTAAACAGAATTGGTTAGAGCCCTCCTCAAAATGATGCATATTTTTTATAGTTTATTGTCAAGTTGGTTTCCATATAATACCCAGTGCTCATCCCAACAAGTGCCCTCCTCCATGCCCATCACCCATTTTCCCCTCTCTCCCACCCCCATCAACTCTCAGTTTGTTGTCAGTGTTTAAGAGTCTCTTATGGTTTGCCTCCCTCCCTCTCCTTAACTATTTTCCCCCTTCCCCTCCCCTATGGTCCTCTGTTGTTTCTCCTGTTCCACATATGAAGGATGATACATTTTAAAAACAAATATCTTGCCACTGCCCCTTCATTACCCTCAGACTAAACAGCACTCGTTCCTCCCACATAATTTCAAGAGTCTTCATGAATAAATTTGTTTTGTACTGGTTTGTCAATATCCTTCTTAAATCTTGAGGTCTGCAGCTCGCCAGACTATTTGAGATATGTTGTGGCCAGTGCAGAGTCCAGACTGGTGTCTTGCTTGTTCTGGATTCTCCATTTCTAATTAAAGCAGCTCCTCGGTAGCCACATCCTAACAGGTGAGTACACCACACTTGCAATGAACTCAATAACCAAGTCTTTCACAAAGGACTTGCTTTAAGCCAGGAATCTCACTTCTTTCATCTGTGAAGTTAATTTTTTTAAACCTAGACAAAGGACTTTATATTTATCCCCATCAAAGTTTACCTTGGTAGTCTTGGCCCCCAATTGTAGGCTGTCAAGATACTCTGAATCCAATGTCCTGTGGCACATTAGCTATCTTTACTTAGCTTTGCATCACCTGCAGATTTGATTAGCCTGCCCTCCTTGTCTGCACTCTAGGACACTTATTTTTAAAAAAAGTCCAGAAGAAGGCCTATCACAAAGGACCTCAGATAGGGCTTGGTAAGAGGGAATCTCTTCCAGAGCACCACATCCATATCTAAAAAATTATAGAAAAAATAATTTTTGAGTTGAAAGGGACTGAGTAGATATTTTTTTCTCTGAAAGTCCTATTAATAGACAAGCAACTGAATTTAGAGAAATTATGAGCTTTTGCACATAACCACAGGGCTGATTACTGATGGAACTCGATTCATAACCACAATTGCTGATTGTTAACATTTTTTTTCCTATCACACCATTAGAGGGGATCACTAATGGCCAAAAAGACATCCTCAATTTGTTTCAGATAGTTTCTTGACACACTTTTCTTTTCTGACAACTTGCTCCTTTCTCCTAACCAGCAACACAAAAAGAAATTCCAGTGAACTGAAGACTCTCATTCTTATAAGCTTGGTTTAATTTCCACTGACTTATATGGACAGATCCTATCAGAAAAAAATGGCATAAGAACAATGCGCACCTGATGTAAGTCCTATGTGCAAAATAGGGCATATTAATCCTATGAAAGGTAAAACATTGGGTAAGTAAGTGAAGATTTAGAAGCAGGCAAAAGAATGTGATATAATAACGTCTGTTGTGTGTAGCATACCTCTATAGACATGTTAGTAGAGAGAGGAGACAGCTTCCCTTTACTTTGACAGCTTCTGGATTCATAAAAAATGTGTGAATACCTGTGAATGATACAGAAGAGAAAGCCCAGAGCTGATTTCCTAAGCAGTCCTTGTACTTCCCTACAACAATGGGGGGGAGTCTTGTGGATAACAGGACTGCACAGCAAAAGAGAGTTGTTCAGTGACCCTAGAGGTACTTTTCATGGAGGTTTTTTTCCCAAAGGGAAAAAGGTGGTTCCTGTCTTCATAAACTTTGTACTGATTTAGCCTCAAGAGATGCCCATTTGCTTTGAGAAAATTACTCAACCTCATCAGAAGTTATCTGTATATCTATATCTGATAATTTATAATTTGTATCAGAGGTTATATATCATATCATTTCATATCATATCAGAAATAATGAGGTCCCACAATGAAAGTCTGAGTACTACATTAAATGTAATTGAACCTGAATCTAAAGGAATTACTGAAGTAGCTCCTGGAATCACCTCCTGTCATTTTGAAATAGTCTAACTATGGTTCTGTCACAGGCTGAGCAGGTATGCCAGCAACTTCCAGAAACCAGAGGAGATTCCTACAGAGGTATTACAGTTAGTCAGTCACCAGGAGAATCCCAGGACACGAGAGGCCGTGTAGTTGCACTCAGGCTTGGACTCTCACTTTTGCCCTCATTAGCTTTGTACACTAGTTATGAAATTAGTCTTTGTGTTCTCCCCTCAGGGTAATATGGGAACTTCTAAGTACTGCTGTGAAGATTAACCAAGGGAATCAGTATAAGGGACTTAACACTGGAGCCACTCCCATGGTTCTATATAACTATTGCAATAAATTTGCTTTAATTCTGTCTCTCCACATCCTAAATTCACCTAAGTGACTAACCTGGGGGCCTCATTCCTTTTAACCTTGTGTCTGTCACACAGCAGGTACTCAATAAATGCTCATTGAACTGAATTGATTTGCCCACTATTACTACCAACATCAGATTCAACTCATGACAGACCCATTTGCTGACTTGGTCAGATTTAATTTAATTAAAAGTATAAGAACTAGCGCACTAAGGTTTTTATCAAATTTGCCCTCTGAACATTCATTATAAAAACTGTAAACATAGAAGACTATTTCATTTAGTAAAAGCTTATGTTATAATGTCAGTTCTATTGTTGCAAACACCTTAAATATTAGCATGCTCTTATCAGCAGTTTTCTGAAGGCATTATTACAATTATCTTTAGCTTTCAAAGCTTCCTTGTGCAATTGAAACACTTTAGGCATATATTGTTATAAATCAAATTCTGCACATATCAGTTAAGTTTGTGTTTTTATGTAGGCCTCAGGGTTTGAAATCACTCACTTCAAAGCCAGTAACAGTTATCTTACTGAATATCTGTTTTTCCCATGGAATCTCAACAGGTGGTCTACTTATGTTACTTCCCAATGATTTTAAACAAGTTATTTTACTTCTATTTAACAGATGAAAAAACTGAGGCTCAGAAGCCTACCAAAGGCTTTGTAGCAGATGTTTTCAGTCCTTTGCTGATGTAGACCCCTTAACCATTTTTAAAAAATGTTTATTCACTTCTTTTGAGAGAAAGAGGAAAAGCCCACGTGTGAGGAAGGGCAGAGAGAGGGAGAGAGAGAGAATCCCAAGCAGGCTCCATGCTCAGTGCAGAATCCTATGTGGGGTTCCATCCCACAAACCATGAGATCATGGCTTGGGCAGAAACCAGGAGCCAGATGCTTAACTGACTCAGCCACCCAGGCGCCCTCCCTTAACTATTCTTGTGCATACAGATTCCCTATGTGCTTTCAGTCCCGACACAGTACCTGTGTCTTTGTGGCCTTCAGGCTGCTGGAGCCATTGTGATCTGCACTTGGAGAACTGATAGTGTCTAGGAACTTACATCCTTCTGGGTCAGACCCTTAGCCACCAACTGAGGGCTGATCTGGGCAACTCGAAACACTGCTTCTGGAGGGGACTGTGCCAGATACCACCCTAAACACTCACCTCACAGTACTTGATACTGTGCCCTTGCTTGTTTTTTTTTTTTTAAGCTTCTCTATCTTATTTCCCTACTCCCTTGTCAGCTTTTCCCTGGAACATTTTCAAACAATTCACTTTCATTTAAATCTTTGTCTCAACATCTGGCTTCTGGGGAATTCAATCTTTTTTTCTTAATCTTTTCTTTTAGTTTATTTTTTTTGAGAGAGAGAGGGAGATAGAGAGATAGAATCCCAAGCAGACTTTAAGCTGTCAGTACAGAGCCTAAGGAGGGGCTCTGTCTCACAAACTGTGAGACCATGACCTAAGCTGAAATCAAGAGTTGGATGCTTAACTGACTGAACCACCCAGTGGCCCTGAGGAACTCAGTCTTAAAAAAAAAAAATCATATGACAATAAATGGCAGAGCTGCATTTCAAACCCAATTCTGACAAAGTTCAGGATCAGTACTCTGAAATCCCTACCTTAGACTGCTTCTCCTCACAATGAGACAAGAAAGAAACAGGAGTCTGATACGATTGGTACAGAGGTTTACTTGCTGACCCTTTCCTCCAGGTACCTCTGTATGTTCTCTGAGTCCCAGCCAAG
This sequence comes from Suricata suricatta, assembly GCF_006229205.1. Classification (NCBI taxonomy): domain Eukaryota; kingdom Metazoa; phylum Chordata; class Mammalia; order Carnivora; family Herpestidae; genus Suricata; species Suricata suricatta. The sequence continues at coordinate 115,306,930 of NC_043705.1, forward strand.
GCCACATGACCAGTCTCTTCTCTCCTTGGAAAGTTCCTCCACAGGCTCCCTCAACCTCTAACAGCATAAGCTTCTGGCTGATGGCTGCTGCCCCAAGGAAGTGATAGCCAAGAGCAGTACCACAGCACCAGAGGGACATCTTGCATAACTAAATCAAATGCAAATCAAACTGGGCTCCTGTCAACTAACTGCAGGAATCAATCAGTGGTCTATGCAGTATCTACTGAATGCCACTATGGGCTCAGTGGCAGCCAGTCTCTCATTACAGCCTGAAATTTCAGTCTTTTCCTTCTACCTTCTGGTTTAAGGCATCAGTTGACTCTCCCTATATCAGAGGCTCTGACTTCGGGTTCATAGCAATCCACTCGGAACCAACATGTTGGAAAAATCACCCCCTAAATTCCACAGGGAGGAGTTCTATTTTAGATACATCTCATGTTAATGAAAGTACTTAATATTCTTATTCTTAGACCTAGGAATACAGGTGTTCCATCCATGGAAATAAGACAAGACAGGTCACATGGAGAGTAGCTACACCTTTGCCTTTCACACCCATAATGGCATGATAAACCTGAGTTTGACAAACAGATATAGCCAAGATATGCACAAAAATGAATCCAGATCTTCTATTCCTTGATCAGAGCTTTCCAGGAAGTCAGGCTTAATGATAGCTGTGAAGGGTGGGAATCTTAGTCAACCGTGCTTATAAAGTTTAGAGCAAACATCCAGATACTATGGTGGTGGCATGCCTCCCACAGGGAGCTGGGCACAGTCATATACCAGCCAGGCCTGTCAGAGCATGGCCCCTTGGGGACTTCCCTGCATTCTGCTCCTTGCTAGATCTGGCCAAAACACCGGATATGGAGCAGGGCTCTCTGATGGACTCCTGCGCATTTCCCTATTCTCCTGCTATCAGCACACCATCACCAGGCCACAAAAGGGTCCTTTTCTTTAAAAATAACCTCTTGTTAGATGTTGGCTAGGATGTGGAGAAATGGGAACCCTCTTGCACAGTTGGTGGGAATGCAAACTGGTGCAGCCAGTCTGGAAAACAGTGTGGAGGCTCCTCAAAAAATTAAAAATATATGGCCCAGCAATAGCACTACTAGGAATTTATCCAAAGGATATAAGAGTGCTGATTCATAGGGGCACGCATATCCCAATGTTTATAGAAGCACTTTCTACAGTAGCCAAATCATGGAAAGAGCCTAAATGTCTATCAAATGAGGATGGATCAAGAATATGTGGTTTATATATACAATGGAATACTATTTGGCAATGAGAAAAAAATGAAACCATGCCATTTGCAGCAACATGGATGGAACTGGATTATGCTGAGTGAAATAAGTCAGTCAAAGAAAGACATTTCATATGTATTCACTCACATGTGGAAATTGAGAAACTTAACAGAAGACCATGGGGGAAACGAAGGGGAAAAAATAGTTTCAAATATAGAGAGAGGAAAACCATAAGAGTCTCTTAAATACAGAGAACAAACTGAGGGTTGATGGGAGGTGGGGGAGAGAGGGAAATGGGTGATAGTCATTGAGGAGAGCACTTTTTGGGATGGCCACTGGGTGTTGTATGTAAGCAATGAACCATGGGAATCTACCTCCAAAACCAAGAGCACACTATATACACTGTATGTTAGCCAACTTGATAATAAATTATATTAAAAAAACATAAACTAAAAAAAATGACCTCTTGCTTTTGGGGAGACCAAGGCTCTCCAAAATATAGAGTGGTCCATATCATCCATCAATCTCCGATGATGTGAAACTGTTAATTCTTACATATAGCACATGGCTATCCAGAAGTCAAATGCTCCAAACATTCTCATTCCATAAATTTGCGAAGTTTTACTAAAAGATTAGAGAAGACAGAAAATACAAGGGTTTTTTCATATTCAGAGATTATGAAACTAAGAATTTAAGCAGTATAAGTTTGAGTTTTAATTTTGAGAGTTTCAAACTTTGACATGGGTTCTCACTGGAAAATTGGAAAGACCTAATATTTAAGGAAAGGAACTGGGAATACTGATCTAGCTATCGATATAATCACTAATCAGAGTTTTCGTAATCTTAAGTTCAATGTTCAAAGGGGCAGAGAAAACTTGGATTTGGGATCTTTAGGCCTCATTTATACCTCTCTATGTCTGTCAATATTTGAGATGATTTAATCAGGTAGGTAGGGCACAGATAAACGTGGTGTCTGTCTGGGGGGGTTGGTGCTGGGTGACTGGTTCTTTCAACGCAGGATGGTAGGCAGTGGCTGGTGCATGGGGTACAGAGTTCAGTAACCTGGAAAAAGGTTGACAAGACCTAGGGAGGGCATCAGGCTCGTAGGCACTGGTGTGTAGGACAGATTTCTGACCTTGATGGCATCTGAAGTATATAGCAGAAAAATGATATCATTCCATCAACAGAGAAAGCCCACAAATCAGGGCTTAGAGTAGGGCACACAGATGCTTAGGGCTTCTTAGGAGAATAGTTCTAGCTTCTATAGCTACACATTTTTTCCAGATCCCTCCCACTGGAAGGGGGCCTTAATTCAGCCTGCAGTCTGGTTAAAATGAGATAACAGAGCACTAGTGAAAATTGTGGGCTATGACTGGAAAAGTCCAAGGTCAGGATTGGCATTCTAGTTCATTCATTCACTCAAGAAATAAATGAAGATCTACTACATGCATCAGAATACTAGAGGGAGGAGATAGAGGGATGAGCAAAACATCCTCCATGGAATTTAAGGTTTGGTGAGTTTTAAATCCATGACACTTTATTAGACAAGGTACATGGTGGTCATTTTGTCAATCATTTATTTGAAAACAATTACATTGCCTATTTCAAGCCCAATCTAGCCTTTGTCATATAACTTAAAACACAGATAATATAACTTCATTTAGAAGATGGACACACAGCAAATGTTCTCCTATGCCCTGACCCTACCTCCTCTTTCTATCCCCTTGTCTATGCTTTTGAGGAGAGATTCTATTAACATCCTAACACATTTCCTTCATGGTTGGGACATGATCCACCATAATGTAGTACCTGCAATCCTGCCAAGAAAATGTAATGAAGACACTGTAATGAGTTAAGGTTAAAGCTTGAGGCCAACTAGTAAGTTGTATAACAGAAGCAGAGATTCCTGATAGGTGTTTCTGGTGAAATACTGTGGATTCATTTGAACAGATTTGAGAAATATGAACCAGAGAAAACTCTGATTTGCAGCTGAGGCTGAAGAAGGGCTCCAGGCCCCTGGCCCTTGTGGTCTGTACAGTGACCGCCAGCCAGGGCACCACAGAATCCTCGCTTTGTATGGTCAGTTGCATCAGATTTCAAAGTATGTTTATGTTACACATCATTACCGCCTTTACGCTGCTAACTACAGCTCATGAGGAAGCTTCTCTTTGGGTTTGAGAATGATACTGTTGACAGCATTACTTCAACACCCATACAAGTGCTGGAAAAGCCAAAACTGGAAGGTGATGCCTGCTGCTTGTGAAAGATGAGGGTCATGGCTGCTGGAGACTGCCTGATGACAAGTTAGAAGCACAGGCTATGGATAAGCTGGCAGTTACAGGGAGCAGGGGCGAGGCCTTAAACGATGCCTTTGTTGATGGCTCTGAAATTCTTTACCATATAGAAATTAAAGTTAAGGTTTAAACTGAATTAATTCTGGGGAAATAACTCACTGACTTAAATTCACAGTAAGGAGAAAACCATCAACCACAGGTTCTTCCCAAGAGAGTTTTCTAGGGAAAAGGTGCTGGGTGGTTGAGGGATGCTAGGTCCCATGTGATGGAGGATGATCTCAGGCAGAGACTGGCTGTGCTGGTCCCGACAGGTGCAGACTTCTGCACAGCCATACATGGGTTAGCCTCCAACCAGAGGCAGGAAGCCCAGTGTGTCCATGAATAGAGGCTCTGGCCAAATATCAAATCCATTATGTCAGCTCGTTCCTGTCTACCAAGTAACAGCAGCCCCAGCTCAGACTATCAAACCAAGGAGGCAGGGACGCATTTTGCATACCAGGTCTGGCTCATCCTGAAAGAGTTGGGGTCTGAAGTGGAAGACTAGAAGCACAGTCTGCCGTTGGCATGTGTGGATTGAATGTTTGAGGTTCAGACTATTCTTGGGTGGTCCCAGTCCTTGTATTTACTAATTAGCTGAGGCACAAACCTAATCACTCACATTGCCAGTTGCTTTATAAAGGTGAGTCACTTAGCTATGTGTAAGCCTTAACCGACCTCCCAGATTCTGCCCAGCGCAAGGCTTTGCTGCTGTCAACTTCTCCTGCATATATTTCATTGCACTCCATGAGGTAGGTACATACTCTACTGATGACACAATATCTGGCGGTATGTCCAGATCTCAGGATCTAGTCATGAATGTCTGGAGACTACATGGGGAGAGAGACAGTCTTTGTTCCATGGTAGACCCTCGGTGCATGGTAGCCTGAGCCACGTGGCAGAGGTGGGAAGCTAGCTGTGCAGCCCAACCTGGGCACAGGCAAGAGTTCTGGAATATGGTACAGAAGAAAGGAAGCATACATGTTCTGCCATACCACTGTCAGTACATCTCCACCCCTACAGAGCACCTCCTGCCACTTCCCTGCCAACAGTCTGAGCCTCGTTCTGGGATTTCCCCATATTAACAGTGAGTCATTGCTGATGCTGATAGCTTTCACTAAAAATATGAGAACTTAGAGATGGATGGAGTAAGAAAGCTCTGACAGTTCCTGAAGTCAAAAATTCATACATAATTAGACTCCAAGTACCGGTGATTCTGTCTCCTCAACATCTCTGAGACCCATTTTTTGTCCCTCACAACTGTCACATTTACATCATCTCTCTCCTGACCTATTACAACCATCTTCCTCTACATTCGTCTCTCTCAACTTTACTTCTATCTTATTACCAGTACTATTTCTAAAGTGAAAACTTAGCAGTGTTATTACCTGGTTTAAAACTCTTTAGGAACCTAAGAGGATCAGGTTTATTTAAGTAATTAGATAATGTTTACTTGTCTTCTCTTCTATAAACCATGAGCTCTTTATTTATATTTTATTTTAATTTTTAAATGTTTGTTTATTTTTGAGACAGAGTGAGAGACAGAGTGTGAGCAGGGAAGGAACAGAGAGAGAGGGAGACACAGAATCTGAAGCAAGGCTACACGCTCTGAGCTGGCAGCACAGAGCCCGATGCAGGGCTTGAACTCACAAACTACGGGTTCATGACCTGAGCCAAAGTTGGAGGCTTAACCCACTGAGCCACCCAGGTGCACCGACCATGAGCTCTTTAAAGGCAAAAACATAAATTTAAAATTCATCCTTGGGTCCATAAAAATGTTTGATTAAAACTTGATAAAAGACTGTTTTGTGTCACTATCTGCAGAGGTCTGTGCTTAAATCTTCCACTCGTACCTTTTAAATTGTCAGGGCCAAGAGCTCCTCCGCCTGGCCCGCTGGGGCCCTGCTGAGCTCAGTGTCGAAGCGATTTGTGATAGCATGAGGACCAGATGACACGGGGTTGCTGATGTACATGGACACAGGCCATGGCAGGAGAGAAGAATGAAAGATTTCTTCTTGCCTCTTGGTGACAGTAAAAACAGCAGCAATCTAGAGCTCTGTGGTGGTTTTCTTCACTTTCAGTATGAATGGAAAGCCTACACATGCTCCTTCTTGAAAACATTTAACAGGCTCACCATTTGCTGGTTAACGGCACTAACCATGACTCTAATACTTGATTGATCTGTATCTTACAGGTCTTGGTAACCTCTCAGGGCTCTGTGAGGCCTCATGTAAGGAGGGGAGGGCTTATTAGAAAAATACAATGTTCTTTCCACTGGGTCATTATTTCCTTTGTTAGCAATGAGAACAGAGGTGTCTTTTTTTCCCACGTAAGTGCTGTGTCAGTTTGTATAAGTTTATAAAGAAATGTTCAAAGATATGCAAAGAATATTATTTTGAGGATCCTGATTCCTCTAGGATGCAGCATCTCACTCCTAAAGCACATTTCTTACCTTGACTGATACAGAATGATGTAGCATGTTTTAATCTTTAAAGTGATAAAATACTAATTATGTGCTTTGCCTGCAAGCCATCCTGTATCTGTGTGTGTGTGTGTATAATGTATTTATATGTGGGGGTATACACACACATATATATAATATACATTATACATAAATATTATATGTGCAATTTACACATATTATATACACATATATATACACATAATGTTCCATCATTAGGACTTATGCATGGCCTACAGCTTTGAGAAGAACTATCACTAGCAGGATATGCCTTACACTTCTGTCTCTTCTCTTTCTCTCCAAATAATATCTTCATTCCTCAAGGCCCAGAAAGGCATGTCTTTTGCTATTGCTAAGCCTTCTATAATTTAACTCCAATCTATTGACCTATGTTTACTTCCAAAGTGAATAATTACAAATATAGTGCTCATGTATAGCACACTCTGGCCAAATGAATAGTCTGCTTTCTGCAAAGTAAGTGCTCAAAAAGTAGCTGTTGAACACTAAACATGTAAAACAGAACCGCCCATTGCCTAGTCCAGTGCCAAGACATAGGATAAACTCAGCAGCTGAATGACTGGTTCTCCATGTACACTTTCTACCTACACCTATGCACTTCCGTTTATGTTGTTCCTCTATCACACTGGCTATTCCTGGAATCGCCTCCTGCTCTTCTTAGCCTTTTAAAGTTTTAAATGAGTATTCTAGTTCCTGCGGAATAACACCGACCTCCTTCATGAAGTTCTAAATAACTATATAAGGAGGTAACCCTCCACACTTCACTCCTCCTAAGGAGTGTGGTTCGGGTCACTATTTCAATTGTTAATAGACATTGTCTCACACGGCAGTTCTTTGTGCAGACTCCTGACCTCTTAACTCATGATAACTTCCTTAACAGAAGAATCACTGTATTCCTCATAGCCCTAAGTTGAATCTTTGAAAATAGAAAGCTCTAAAAATATCTGTATGTTGAACTTGAAGAACTATTCCAGTCCACCTTGATTTACTCTTTTTCAGAGCATCTTGACCATATGTATTCATTGCACAATTTAGACCTTAAAGCTATACTGTTTCTCATTAATTTCTAGCAGTTCCTCATGTCCCAACTAGAGTGAAATTCTTCAGGGCAGGGGCTAATATGCTCCCGTGTTTGGCTGCTGAGGTCAAAGAGGATGCTCAATTGTGGACTGACTGAAATAGCAGAGATGTGATCTAATTTATAGCAGACACTCCTTTGAAGACTATTTCAAAATCTTTATGTACATTTCTCATTAAAAATCACCATCCCAGGAGCAACAGTTCTCATGCAGCCAGTTGACAGCTGAATGTGTGAAACCTCTCTGAAAAGAAGGCATTGCTGGTCATTCCTGATTTTGGAGTAAGAAATTCTCCCTGAGTCTGTGTAATTGGTCATGAGGAGCAGATGTTAAGGGTGAAAGACAAAGAGATGGCATCCATTGCAACATCGGAGCTAATACAATGGTGCACTGTTCGATGTTTAGCTCTCATTAAATTTCCCATAGGGCAATTAGACTTAATGAAAAATCCTCTCAGGGCTGGGATATTTCTAACCACTCATCTGCCCAAGCAAGAAAAACCCTGCTCCAGGCTTCAAGTGCCAACCTTCCCTAGCCACACAGATGTGTCATCTTTACCAGCTCCTGGGCAACTTTTCACCAAGTAACACTTGCCGCATCCCTTCCTCAGCAGTGTCACATCTTTCCCTGACCAAACTGAACTCAAATGAATGGTTTCACGGTGAAACTACAGTGGTGGCAGGGTTTTTTTTTCTTTTTTTAAAACTCTTACCTGTATTTTTAGTCTCCCTTATATAATGGGGGAGAACATAAAAATAATTTGGCTGCAATCTGGACCTGGCAGAAGAAGGACCACATGGCCCTGAATGACATCTGAGATTCAACCCATGTCATGTCACGTGACCACTTTGGCAGAACTCATCAGCTAGATGTCCAGAACTGGTAAACACACTCATGTGTGTGCACGCTCATGTTCAAATGTGTTCATCTACACCTTCTTATGTAAACATCATACTCATCCATAACAATCTCCAGGCCATTTTAAGGTAGAACTCTGGAGTAGCCCCAAAAGAATTTTGGTTAGCCCACTAAATGAAAAAAAAAAGAAAGAAAAAAAAGAAAAAGAAATTATTTCCATTGCTAAATTACTTATTATGTGTAAGTACTGGCAGGCTGAGTGATTTGTTTACTATAAGCTGATGCATTTTCTTATCTCTGTTGTCCCCAAACAAACAGAGTCAACAAAAAACTATCAAAAAGCAAAACAATAAGCAAACATAAAACCAACTAATGGCAGTGTTTTCTCCACTCTCCTTATGAAGTGAAAGGTTTATGTCAAAGCTAAAATGTCAGGGCAGCTGAAATAGATGCTCTTCGTGGCCTCTCTAGGTCTAACATGTAACTTGAGCTCTAGCTGGGGCTACATTTTTAATTTTCTTTAAAGATTTTCTTTGCCATACTTTTCATTTCACAGGTTGTTGTTGCTTTGTGTGTGTGATTCCTCCAGCCTCACCCAGTGGAGTGAAAGCCACCTTAATGAAGAAAGTAGAGATTAAACTACCATGACTTTGGAACAGCAGAGGATCTCAGCTGTAATTCTTTGGCTCAGAACCAGGGTCTAAAACCAGCCATGGGAAAAGCTGCTGACACGGAGCCTTCAATTCTCTCCATGTTTGACTTGCAGAATGTTGACATTATAACACCAGAGAGACCCAAAAATATTTCAAACAATTATGACTTCTTTTCTATAAATATTTGAAAATTGCTTTAAAAGATAAAATAACATTTCACCCTTCTTGCTTCTTTTTTTTTTTTTTTTTTACCCTGGTGGCCCTCAGCAGCTTACTACTACGGATTTATTTTTGGCTCAAAGGTCAGGGAGGACATCTGAAGGCACTACCTCTGTTGTTAAACTGTGTTTTCCAACATGAGTTGCCCAGCGAGTAGGGGAGTCAGCTACGCTTAAAGAAGCAACTGAATGCAGTGTCACAGCATGGGAGAGCTAGATTGTTTCTTACGCTGAAACCCAAGCAAGGAAAAAATAATCACGCAGTCAAGACAATCTTTGAAAAACTCTCCTATGCCTTCATAAGCGGAGTTTATTTTCTGGACAGAAACATCTGTTTTCTCATTCCCTTTCATTATTTGTTCTCGCTCCAGTTATTTCTGCTATAAGACATACATTTGAATGTACTGAGGCTTCACTAGGAAGAGGGTATAAAAAAGGATGGAGATTTATGGAGATGACCAAGGAAATCATGAGTTTTGAGTGCACTATTCAACTCTTTTCAGTTGTGTCCTCCTTCAAACTTTGCCAAATTGTAACCACCCAGAGCGTGAGAGGTGAAATTTATTTGAAACCTGCAATTTCCGCTCTCAGAGAATATGATTCAGAGACCTTAATTCTGAGCTCTGGAAATAGGTGATGATATCCTTAGTCACGGATGAGCAGAGTGATCAGTAGGTTAATAACCAACCCTCCAGTCCAATTTCAATATCTCTCCCAGGACCAAGAGACTTGACTTGCCTTCAATATAAATGCCCTCAGCATGACTTGCAGCATTTATTACTGATGTGAAAACATCAGATGCCAAAACTATTCCTCCTAAAACATCCACAGAAAAGTCTTCCCAGTTTATGATTTTAAAACCAGTTTCCTATTTGCTGCTACTTAAAGCTTACCTCTTCTAATTAAAGCATCCAAAGAACTTATATTTAACAAACAAAGTTCAGTGTTACTTCAAACACTGGGGGTGGGAATGGGAAAGTAGAACTCACCTTCACTCCCAGAAAAAGCACTGCTTGAGCCTGCCACTGCCAAGGTCAATAGCAGCCGCCAGAGATCCATACCTGTAGGACCTGCAATCATACAAAAAGGAGCAAGATAAAGCCAAGTAAAATGCAGACCATTATCATTACACTGTTTAAACACTGGCTAAACCATGAATAAGCTGACATGCATGTCAGTTCCAGAAGGAATCCTGGAACTAAAAGTAAATCTTTCATTGCCCCAGAGTCTCATATTATTATACTTTTTATGAAGGCAAACAGTAGGTTTGTAACAATTCTATTTCCCATAGATGCTGGTCTCAGGAAATAACATGGACACTAGAGAGTTTCCCAGGCTGGCCAAACGCCCTAGAAATACCTCACAACAAAGGACAACTCCCCCTTCCCACACACAAAAACTGCTTCAATAATAGGGCCAGTGTGGTTTCACATTAATTTGATCTGAAAATAGAAAAACTTGTCAGCAGTATCACCAAGCTTAGGGCCTTGAGCTGGATAGGTCATAAGAGGAAAAACACAAAAAAACTACTTATAATAGTAAAACTCCTCCAGTGTTTCCCAGTGAATAAAAGAGCTCAACTAAAACTTAGAAGCCTGTGCTGATGAGCCACCATGAGGAGGTGTAGCTGAAAGGGAGCAGGAAGAAGGCGAGAAGCAAAAGAAAACAAAATATCTGTGCTTCCTCGGTGGCCTGCCTAGGATACCCTGCCTGTCTTGAGTTTTCTGTTCTAGGAGGAATGTGGTCTCTGAAAGGCCCAGGAATGTGAACACCCCTGACTCAAAGAAAGGTCAGTTGGAGGCCTTGCTAGCTATCTGGAATCCAAAGTGTGGCCACACCTCAATCCCTTCAGTTTGATGAATAGGGGAGAAGGCCATGCCTTAGCCAGCCCACACCTTTACCTGGAGGAAATAAGCTTCTTTGGAATAAATAAGCCAAGTGTCCACTTCTAGGATCTCTGAAGAGGCAAGTTTGGGCTGGTTTAAAATGAACTCAGCACACTGTCCTGTGGAGAGCTGTTGCTACATCTGACAACTAATGCCAACTACTTTAAAGCCTAGCTGCAATGTTTTCACATAATTACATTACTTACACATCACTCAGGCATACCTGATCATCACACTGGGAGCTCCACCAGGGCCTCTATTGGCCTCATTTTCTCGATTGTACAGTCTTGACAATAATGAAATAGCCCTTCTCATTACCCCTAATCAGGCTGAAATGATGAACAAGAACATTTGTTCTCATGGGTAATGGAATGGTGTGGTTCCCAGTAATGGCTATGTAATTCTGAATAGGTATAAAGTGCGATATGGTCATACTTTCATTTCTAGATAGTGGATGGCCCATCATTTCTTTGTTGTTGTTCCATAGGATTTCACATTCCTAAAAAGTTCTAAGAAAACACATCTCTACATAAACTGAACATCGTCCTCTGTCTGACTACCCACATATTTGCCGATGGCATAAAGAACACCCTCAAACACTGACTCATGGAGTCACTGACAGAACTGAGTGACACTGCATGTGAACACATGTTGCCAATTACAAGACTGCACACAAATGTGAGTTGCAGGTATTGCAGCATCCATGTTTTAGGTTCCTAACCTGGAAGGCTGTGGGCTAACGGTCTTTGCATCGTCCTCACCTGCTTTGCAAATGTGAACCACTGAGTGGCTCTCTTTATTTAGGTCCTTTACTGCTCGGTGACTAGGTAGGCTATGTGATCCTAGCTGGAAGAATCCAGCAGAAATAGGCAAAAAGGCTAAAAATAAATATGTTAAAGGCTGAAAATGCCATACTTTTGTTAACTGGATATTTCCTTTTAAAATGTATTTTTAAGGTTTTTTTTTTGTTTGTTTGTTTGTTTGGTTGGTTTTCTTTTTTGTTCTTAAGTAGGAAAAGTATTGAGGAACTGGGCTCTGTACAGTGTTAGCAATCTCCCAATGCACGTAGTGTCAGAGACACCTCCTCTGACACTTGTTCTCTTGGTATCAGGTTGTAAAAAGAATTCCAATTCTAGGTAGTGTTTTTTGCTTCCCAACTGGATAAAGATATGAATAGGTTTGCCTTTCTCAGTAGGCTGCTTTCTCTGGTTTGGAAGTCATGTCTTCAAATATTTCGAAGACACTTGGCAGATGCCAGAAACAAGTAAATTTTGCTTCAGATAAATTATAGTGGACTTTCTCTCATCCCCAAACTTTTGAAAGCTGCTGCCTGCAAATGAACTTCACTTCTTCCAAATGATCACAACATATCTCCATAGAATGCGTTCTATCTCAAAAAGAAAACAAACAAATCAAAATCCTTAGAGCAAAATCACCTAGACATCAGATTGCACACCCCTACCGATAAGGAGGTATTCAAAACTGCTAGTTTCCCCCTAGGAGATGAGAACAGGTCACTGCGCTGAGAGCATTGTGTAGGGCCCCATGGCTCCCTCCAACTAGGGAGCAGAGAAGAGGATGGAGGGGTGTGGCTGGAATCAGGAAGAGCTAACTGCTCTATCGGAGGACTGAAACTCTCCTTCCACTGTTACTGGCTCAGTGGGGCTGACTCTGAAAGTAGTCCCCCTAGTGAGCCGTCCCCAAAGACAGCCTGTGGCTGGGCTCATGGACATTCTGTTCAATTTGACTAGAGGCTCCTCCCTTCAATTTTGCAGAACTCAATGTGGCAGCTTCTAGATGAGAGGAGCCTTATTTATTAGGTTTTAGGTGAGAGAAAAATGTCCTTAGGAGAGGACCTAGTGCCAACACACAAAGTCTGAAACTTTAATATAGTCTGTCAGAAGGAGAAGAAAGTCCCATTATTCCCCGATATAAGTCTCTAAGTAGAGGTAGGTACTCCAGAGGAATCTACCAAATTGTACCTTAGCCTACTGAGTTCTTCTTTTGCAATGTAAGTTTGTAATATTTTTCTAGAGAAAATACCTCTGTAAATTTCTACTGATATTTATGCATTTTTTGGCTATAGCCTCATGGCAAGATTTTCATTGGGGTGGGGCGGTGGTTGGGTGGGGGAGACAAGCTTCTATTCTTGCATAATGGAGCTCACACCGTTTCCACTTTTAAAGCCCAAGGCATTTTGCCTGCCCATCCCCCCAACCCCCACTTCCACAAGGGAGAGCCAGCTGAGAAGCAGTGTAATCCGGCTGGTGTGAGTTTTTATTCTGTAAACTGCCCAGCAGAGGAGACCTCCAAACTACAGTTAGGCCTGTGATATACTGACTTTTATTCCTCAGCTATAAAATAGTACATAAACACATGAGAAGAGATGGGGATTAAACATGATATTTTTTCCAATATGTTATAATCAACTCCAGGTCAAGAGAAGAATTGCTTCAATTCTTTTGATTTTAAAACAATTAAGTATTTGTTGAATTCTTAGTTCTAGAATTGTGCAGGGCACAAAGGAGAATAGAAAAGCAATCACAATCATGGTTCTCTATTCCAAGAATTAGGCAAGATGGGCAAATGAAACTGCAAAAAGAGGATTCCTAGAAATGAAAGAAAGGTCAGAGTGGAGAAATAATCAGCGACTGAACTGAGGGGCTTAGAGTTAGAACTGAATGACAGAGAAGATTGTGCTAGGTAAGGAATAGTGGGGGTCAGGTGTGAACATGCATTATGGGCAAGAGCTCAGATGGTCATATGTCCTGGGTATGGCTCTGGATCTGATTAGTTCAGGCAGTAACTGGAGTGAGTTAGTGAGGTAGAGAACAATGTTTGAAATTATGAATAAAGGACACTAAAACTGGATTGGCAAAGGAGGACTATCCCGAAATAGCATTTCAACCCATATTAATCAGAAAGTCACTGGAAGTTTTGAGATAGGTAAAGCATATGCAAAGTAGATTTTTCTTAAAAGAAATCTGCCCCTCATACTTTCCTCAGTAAGTATCACTGAGGAATACTGACAAGATTTGGTGATGACTGGATATAGGAGTTGATAAACAAAACCTGTTTATTGCAAATAACTGAGTATATATGTGGATAAAAGATGGTGCTATTGATAGAAATCAGGACTTGGCGATCTGAGTTGTTTAGAAATGAGAAGATCACATGACTGTCTTGGGATATTTGGTATTAAAGTGATTTAACAGTAATAGAAAGTCTTGTGGAAATGTTAGAAATGTCTGGTGGGAAGATGGAGGTAGGAGACCAAAGGCTAGGGGAGAGAGTGAAGTCATTACTGGATTCCAGAGATATTTACATAGAGAGAATAAGGACAAGATGAATTTAATGTGAAGACAAGACTATATCATGAAGAACCCCCATGTCAACTTTATTGAAAGCAATCTGAAAACGTATGTTAAGCCATAGAGGGGAACATGTGTTCATATCTGGTTTGTAATGTGACAGGGACAAAATGAACCACCACCCCCACCCACCTACACCCTCTGATTTGTATCAAGTGTTTAAAAGGAAAGAGGTCAACAGCATCCCTAGAAGAATGATGTCAGCATATTAATATATAAAAGGAATAGTATGAAAGATTAAGGAACTTGTAGCCCTGTTAAGGCAAAATACCTGACTAAATTGATAGAAGTAATAGATCCCCAAGTTTTCATTTTATAGAACTAGCAATTCTGATACCAAAAAAGTAAGAGCTGATTAAAAAATCCCTATAAAAGCAGAAGTGTTTATATTGCAAAACCAAGACTCTAGTTAGATAACCTAATAAATGTATACTTTCTGATGCAGGTGTTGATTAGTAATGAAATATTGCAAAACTGAATCAAGTTGATTTCCTGTTGAAGTTGTACTGAGAACTCAACACTGAAAAAGAGGCTAATCCAAAAGGATATTTGAAATCACCCATTCTAATTAGCACTGGGCACTTAATTTGAATAGTTTGCATTTGTTCATGTTATTACCCATTTTTTATGGTGGTGGTCATTTGAAAATCCTTCAGACCCAAAATGCCTGAGGTCATGTTATTTCTTTCCTGTTACTGAGAAAGAAAAAGTTTGCAGACATTACTTATTCGTAAGTTTTGTTGAGATTTCTCTCTGCTCAGGATCCAGTTGGGAATACAGGACAGGACACTATTTTAAATGTGTAATGTACCAGGGAAAAAGGTCTTTGGGAATATTATATATAATAAGTATCCTTTTTTATAAAACATTCAAGCATAGATCATGTGCATTAACCAATTCAGTTACCAATTCAGCAGCCATGAAGAACTGGAAACAGGGTTAATGAGACTGAGGAATTAAGGATGCAAAATTTTTACATCATTTAAAGTAAATAGCTTAATTAAGCATTTAATTAAGTAAATTTGGAACAGGTTGAGATGTGAATCTAGTGTTTCAGCTATAGATTTTATGAAATCTAAATAGAGATCAAGTATTTCTGATGAAATGTTAGGATTCAAATTAAGGTGTGCTGTAAGTAAAATATGCATGGAGTTTTGAAGTCTCGGTACAAAAAAGGGACGCAAAACTTTCTGACAAGGTCTATATTTACTATATGTTAAACTCATATTTTGGATTGCTGGGTTAAATAAAACATATTATTGAAAATTAATATTCATGGTTCCTTTTCAGTTTTGAAATGTGATCAGTAGAAAATTTAAAATCATGTAAAAGCATGTAGAGGTCACCCCAAATGCAGAATGATGGGGACAAAAGACTCACTGAAAAATTAGGCATGATTAGTTTTGGGGTTTTTTTTTTTTAGAGTATTCAGTGTGCCTTTGTTTACTTTTAGAAGGGTGACAATTCACACTGTATCTCTCTTTGAGTCATAGACAGTGGTGCACTGATATATGTGCAAAAACTGTCTCTCCAGAATTTAAAGAGAGAGAGAAGAAGAAGAGAGAAGGACCATGATTGGTAGCATCTATCAGTTTCTTTGGTGTAAATCCCTCCACCAAGGCTGACTTTAAGCTACCAACTCACTGAATCTGGATCCCCTGAAGTCACTGAACATGGATTCACAAGCTAGTACAAACTGGACCCAGCACACCACCAGCTCAGGAAGTGAATGATGTTATCTGGGCTCCATGCTGGTAACAGGTACAAAGATTAAACAATCTGCTGACATTGATATACGATGTAAGAGACAGCACTACTGAGTGAACCCTGGACACTTGATTTCATTTGATGCCATCTGTTTCACTGTTTGCTGATCATATTTAGTTAATAATCATTGACAGGTATTTTCCCAAGTCTTTAGAAATTAACATCAGCTTCTACCATAAATGCCATCTTTGACCATCAAGTAAAGAGAGAGTAAGCTTGGGGTTAAGTGCATGTGTTCTGGAGTCAGAGAGAGCTAGGTTCAAATCCTAGCTTTATTAAACCTGTTTACTTGTCTCAAATATAAGGATGATAATCTTATTACCTTTTTCATAGGAAAATCGGAGGAGATTAAATGAGATCTTTCATTATAAGCATTTAGCATGCCCTTTGCATGTATTCAATAAATAAGTTACTTTTTAGACTTTCTGATACTAGTAATAAATAGACTATGTTTTATAAAGCTCCCAGGTAGTAGATTGGGGGTGGGATCCTCAATTATATATCATAAAATGGAAGCCTAGGAGGGTGGTAAAGTAGTCAGTAAATACGTCCTCTGGTAGCCACATTATGTACCACTCCCTTCTTCAATCAAGTACTTACATCACATAAGGGTCGAAGGATAATGAAGACTCATTATAATGTAATGCATGCATCTCCTGCATCTCCTAAGGTAAAGCAGAATTGCTGCTCATTTTTGCTTGGGTACATAGGCAGTCATGCCCCTTTGACCTGGATGCCCCATTGTGGGAAATAATCTAGAGGCTGATTTCACCCATAATCACTCTCTCAGCTGCTGTAAGAAAAATCTATGCTGTTGTTACTGGGTCCAGATCATTTGTCTCATAAATCATGGATTTCTAGATCTGAGACTTGGGGAGATGAATTTCAATGCTAAGAGGCTTGGCTTGAAGCTAGGACTCTCCTGTGAGAATACAGAGGACAGCTGGGTTATGGGAGTTTTGGTCTTCACCTCTTCCTTACTGGAGAAGTGAAAAACTACAGATCTTTTCAGAACTAAATACTTAGAGCTGCCCCTACCTTGGTATGCATAGGCATTCTGCTGGAGTGGACCTTTCTCAGTGCATGGGACATTCCGTTTGTGTTCATTAAGACCCAGTGGCACTTTGCAGTACCTTGATGTAACAGCTACCCCTGTGGATGGTGGCCAAACTCACCTAGCTTGAGTCACTTGGTGCATCCACTGATTCACAATGCAGGTATGACTCTCACATGAAAGAGAAAATCAATTACATAGGTGCTTGTTTGAACAATGTGTTCCTTTTTATACCATACTTTATACCACTGCACCTAAAAGTCATTTTATTTTTTTTTATAGAACTTGGAAAAGCAAGCCTCTTGCTGGGTTTCTGCTATGTCTCTCTCCTTTTACAAGTGGCTCTTTTTTAAACCTATTTTGTTGTTGTTATTACTGTGATATATTACATAGAACATGGAAAATATACTTTAAACAAAGTTGAAGATGTTGGAATTTCTTTCAAATGCTCAGGTGGAAATTGGCTTTGTTTTAACTAATTAAATAGGAAATAGGCTGTTGAAGACATGATCTCATTGAATGAAGTCTTCAAGCAAAAACATTCGTTATCTTGATGAGATTATAATCTGACAGTGATTCATACAGTAACTCATAGAGTGCTAAAAGGAGTTACAAACAGACCCAAAAAACATATAGAGCAAACATTGGGAGAAACGCTTCTTTCCTCTCATCAAGTCCAAAATGAACTTGTTCTTTTAAGGTAAACAAGTTGAGAAACCAAGAGTGAGGCAATATGATCTTCTGGAAAAAGCATTTCTAGAGAAGGTGTCAGCAATCCCAAGCCTGGGTGCCAGCCCGGCGCTGCCTGACCTGGTAACTCGGGCACTCATTTAATCACTGTGGGCCTCAGTGTTCTCATCGGCACACCATCCATGATTTTGTGATAAGCCAATCCCAGGCTGTGCCATGTACTGAAAGCTGCCATCCTTTGAGGACCACTCTTGTCCTTCCTGACACTGTCAGGCTCCTCATCCTTCTCTTCTTTTGGCTGTGAGTGACTGGGGGCAGAAAGTGTGCCTCACGCACACATTGTATCCCCAACACCTAGCCTTGGGCCTGACACAGGGCAGATCCCGTCCCCTAAGATCTGCCCAATAAGGAAGTATGCCAGATGCCTTATTATTTCCTTTTACAAAGACCTTATGGAAGACAGCTTCATTTTAACATGGAGAATACAAAAGTTTAGAGGAACTTTGAGAGGTTACGTGAATCCCCCCAGACAGAACCATGCTCAGCGTCTCCAATGCCTGTCTTCATCTTCCAGTGCTTCATTGTAAATGTGAAACTAGGCCAAATAAGCACGTGAGCAGGGTACCAGTGAGACAAGAAGGCTACATAGAGCAAGAGAAAGAGAAAGAGTACAGTTTAGGTTCGAATTATGGACAGGGTCAGACCAAAGTATCTTCAGGGCTCCAGGCCTGTCAAGGGTGGTAATAATTCATAAATGCTGACATAGCATTTTCTTTAGGAGTATCGTTCAAGGGATATAATATTCATCTCTAGGCCTTAGAGTCTCCAAAAGCACCTGGCGTACTTGCAGATACATTACTTAAAAGCTACGAAGTGTGCTCTTTCCATGACATGGGGCATCCCCCCACCTCCTTTAAGCTTATATATACAAATAGAAAGGAGTCTGTTTTGCCAGACTGAGTGGCTGCCAGATAGATGGCAGACAGGGGGCAGATCAATGTCATGTCTCAGCTCCAGGAAGTTTATAATATACCGCTTCCCTGTTCGAGATCATGGGAGGTGTAACAGCTTGGACTTGGAACATTCATTGTTAACTGCTTCACTAGAAGATGCCTTCTAGAACAGTGCTGTGTCATAGAAATATAATGTGAGACACAAGTGCCAACCACATACTTTCTTTTAAATTTCCTAGTAACCACATTAAAAAAGAAATGCATAAAATTTTAATTTTTTTATATTTTTATAAGGTATCTTATATAACCCAATATATCTAATATATTATCATTTCATCATCTGGCAAATATGAAAAGCATTGAGTTATTTTACATATGGAATCTTTAAATCTAGTGTGTATTTCATGCACCCCATCAAATTGGCACAAGCCAGATGCAAGGGTTCCACAGTGACATGCAGCTAAGTGGCTACCATGTCGAAGCGTGCAGCTCAGGGACACAGAAATTGTGGGTGTCCATGTAGCTATCTCTCTGGCTACTGCATAATGTATCTGTGCTTTTTATTGCTCATGAGCAGAACAAGCTGCTAAGAAGGGACCTTGATACAGTCATTTCGCAAGATCTAATAGTTTCTTAATGTCCTGGAAAGAAATAGTCTTGCTACTAAACTAGGAGGCAGGCTGCTCCAGTCCTTCCTAAAATCCATTTGGCATATAATTACTAAGCACTGAAATCTACATACAGTTAAATCTGAAACCCTTTGTTCATGGTACAGAACTGGCACAGAGCACCAGATCTGTCACTAGTTATGGGACTTTCCACAAATCATTTCTCACCATCAGCCTCATCTTTCTTATCTTCAAAACAGAATGCCTGGAGCATATCAATAGTTCTTAGCCTTGACTGTAAATTAGAGCCATGCGGGAAACTTAAAAAAAAAAAAAAGAAGAAGCCCTGGCTTTACCATATATAAAACAGCATCTCTGCAGTGGGGTCTGAGTATTAATACTTTAGCATTTGTTATGTGATTCTAAAGTGCAGCTAGGCTTAGGAATCACTGACTCCGTACAAACTAAATGTGCTATAATTTTTCAGTTTGTGAAAATGGAGCTCATATGCCCCAGAGGGCCTTCCTCAGCTGAGTGGAGGGAGAGAACAAAAAATATCAGTCTGTCCCATCTAGTCAACCAATAAATGCAATTTTGGCAATAGAGAACCTTCTATGCCAACTGTGGTTGAAATACAAAATATAAACATAGGAAAAGAAAATAGTATCCCATGAAATGGCAAGATAAAAAGAATACACGTAATGGATGAAATCAGCCATCCATAAATAAGATCACTCAAGGAATGATGAAACATTATTTCAAAGTGTTGTTGATAAGGTCCCCTCAAGATGACCATCTCTGGTTTTTCAATCAAATGCTAATTTAGGTACTTCTCTGAAGGAATTCTACACATGTAATTAAGGTTACTAACCAACTAATTTTAAAGTAGGGAGATTATCCTAGATTACTGAGGTGAGTCAATGTAATTATCCTATAAAAGCAGAAGTAATCAGTGAGATGTGGCCGAAGAGGAAGGCAGAAGGATGAGAAATTTGAGAGGGATTTGATGTGCTGTTGCTGGAGGGGGCAGCATAGAAAACATGAAATGCAATGCAGGCAAACACTGGGAGCAAAAACTGGCTCCTGACAGCTTTCAAGGGATCAGAGAAGACAGTTCTACAATGGCAAGGAATTGAATTGGATTAGCAATCTTAAGAAGTGTGGAAGCAAATTCATCCCAAGAGCCTCCAGAAGGTAACAGAGCCCTAAAAGGTATTTTAATTTCAGCCTTCTCTAAGCAGGAAATTCAATTGAACTGTGCTGTGCCCAGACTTCTGACCTACAGAATTGTGAAGTAATAAAAGGGCATTGTTGTAAATCAATACATTTATGATGATTGGTTATGGAAGCAATAGAAACTAACACAGTCTCTACAAGTCCATTATAGAGTCCTAGGTTGACTTCCTAAACATCAATCAGGAAGATAATTATCCAGTCACCACTGAAACATGTCCAAGTGAATAAGGGCCTTTACCAGAGCATAGAAACTTGTGACTTAAGAGGCAATCTAGTCCAATCAATTAATGATGGATGAGGAATGCTAAAAAAGCTTAGATACCAAATAATCTGTGGCTTTGTCTCCTCCAACTATCCTTGGCCAAGGGCACTTTAATCAGCCAACAAGAATGTGCCAATTTGGAAGCAGGTACAATAATCTCTCAGAACTAGGTGATGCTCTCCCCTGAAGTCATTCAGTTCCTTCTATTCCAACTCTACAATTGCCAAATGACCTTCTGATTCTTATCTTACTTTCTGAGTTTCCTCTCTATGTGGAAAATTAATACAATGACCAGCTGAAATGAAATTGCTCGACAGCTGAAATGGAGCATAAATGAATGAATTGGCATTCGGTTGTACTGGCCCATCTCTTGAGCCTGGCTAGTAGATATTGGACCCCTAGAGTCTGATCATCTCTGGGTCATTTGATGGAATTTATTTTTTGAACACGTAGATCTGGACATGAGATGATCCCAGGGAAAGTGAGAAAGACTGAGAGCACATGTCTGAATCAGTTTGCTGGTCTTGCCTCTCATCTTAACCCCAGGTCTAACCAGGGAATTAAAAAGCAGATGATGTGTCAATGGGAAGGTAAGTCAACCAAGGTGGAAGTCTATGACAGAATAGGGTAGGGGGAAGAGAGGATAATCACCATGTATTTTATGGAGGTGGTTTGGAAGGGGGAAGTACAAGCTATCTTTGTAACATGTCCTTGTAAATTTAACACCTTGGCTCAGGAGAGTTTATTTTTGTCCTTTGCATTAAAGATTCAATTCCCAGGAGCCTTATGTTTACCAGCCCCTGAGACCACCACAGCGAAACTCAGGAAGTGGAAATTTAATGATCTGAGTATGTTTCTCGTATATCAGTTGGTTGGTGGACGATGACTGGAACAAGCAGTCTGAGCCAAACCCTGACCCACTCACTATTAAATCACAGGCTGTCCACCTACCAAGAAGTCAGAGAAACAAACACTTTAATGCTTTTTCATTGTAATCTCTTTGAGTCATTTCAATTTCATATCTTGTAGAACAGTAATACAACTTTCATCTTCCAAACTGAAAAGTGGTTCAAATGAATTTTTTTACATCCAACCTCTTAGGATCGTGTTACCAATTAAAATTTTATTTCCAAATGAGGAAAAAAAAGCTATGGAATCCTCAGAGTGGCAGTTTATATAAAGTCTCATATAAATGCTAAAGACCTAGAGAGTAGGTTCCTCAGACATAGGGAATAATACCCATAAGCATCTGAAATGACTCCAGTCCAAACTGAACTCAGGACTTCCTACCTGCCACCAATCCCTACCTAATGAATAAACAGCCTCATCTGTCATATTCCCTATATCGATTGATGAGATTCAGGTTTTGCAGCTACCTGAACTAGATACCTTGGTTACCCCATCCTTTTTCACAGGTAACTGGATGCTGTAAGAGAGTGATTCTACCTCAGAATTCTCCTCTGAAACATAGCTCCTCCTCTCTCAATCCTAGCCGCACTGCAAAAAAAATCCTGCCTTTTTCTCACTTGAAGCAGCCTTCCTCATGGTCTATCTTCCTTTACTTCCAAGGCTGCTGCCAGACAAATCACAAATCTATTTATGCTTCCATGAAGGCTTCTATGCTCCCCGTGAAACATAAGTATTCACTTTCCTGTGCCTCCACACTGATTTCTTTTAACCTCTGCTATACACAGAGCCATAGTCAGAAGATGAGGAACTCATTTGTGGAATAAATAAGTTCTCAGGGCCTGTGTTTCTTTCTAATGCTCTTCAGGGCAGAAAAAGACACACCTCTGCTATTTATTACCCACTACCCTGCAGGATTTGATGAGTGGACAAACGTGTGTGTTGGTTTTGCTGGCGAGTGTTGGTGGATACAAGGTGAGCCAGAAGCACTAGAAGTCCTCCCCTTCGCCCAAGAATATCTACATCATCATCTACCTATAGATTTCTGGATCTTTAGAAGTTAGTTTGGGTAAAAGAGAGCACAGGGTAATTTTGGGTTTAGAAGATGGGCACAGGGTCGAACTTTGGATGTCCAGAAGGCCTGAGGTTCCAGGTATACGTACAAGAGAATTTCACAAAGGGACAGAGGATCATAGGTCAAAATTATGCCTCAGACTTACCAGAATGGCTATGTATGCTGAGTAAAGGCCCCACTTGTTTGGAATATGGCAGAACTCACCTTCCACACTTCAGCATCCCCATCAGTGACCTCACCCTCAGGGCCCTCAGATTCCTCATCCAATCTCTTCTCTACCTTTGCAGGAAGGGGAAGCAGGAAAAGTCAAGAGAAAAAGATGTGTCCACGTGACTTTCTGCTTCCCTTTTATCATCAGCACAGCACAGAGTGTGAACTATAATTATTTTCCTGCAAGTTATTTCCCGTGATCACTATCTTATGTTCCTTAAACAAACTACAACTAGTTTAAACATAAGTGGTTTTGCTAGTTTTTCTGCTAATCAGAATGTCTGGAAGTCCAAGGTTAGTGCTGATGAAGAGAAGGGGAGCCAATGTAGAAGCCAGAAGCACAGTGAGAATCCGAGAGTTGGCTGGAACTCTAAGGACCATGTTAGTCTAAAGGTTTCACTTCACAGCTGAGGTAAGTGATGCCCAGAGAGATGAGGTGAGGTGTGTGAGACACTACTGCTGGTTATAGCTGAGGTGGGAGCAGCACCCAGGTCTCCTGCCTCTCATCCAATGTTGATTTTTTTTTTTTTTACAACTCCACATTGTCTTCAACCTGTCACTGTGATTTCAAGAAGCACTTCAAGGAGCAAAAAGCCACACTTACCCTCAGTTCACATGTGCTGTCATATACAATATCACTTATCATTAGGCATTCGGGACAAGCAAATTATAACAAGTGTGGGCATACGGCCACTCTGCTCTTCTGGCTGCCACATTGGGCTGGCCACCCTCAACAGGAGCTGAGTTCTCCTTGCCAGCTTCTTTAGGATAGGAAAAGAGACCTTGACTAATTGAGAAAAGGAGTTTACTCACAACCAGCCCAATAGCCTGGACCAAACTGAACTGAAATTTCTCAAAACAATCCTGGATAGAACCTTGCAAAAATCTATTCTCTACACTGACACCACAGTGATTTTCCTAAATTGCAGATCAACAGCCTCTGATTCAGACTCCTCATTACAAAATGATAAACTCCTAGAAAGGTACATCCAGTCCTGTGTAGTCTGACCTGGCCTATTTTTTTTTAAGAGAGATACAGACTGCGAGAGGGGGAGGGGCAGAGAGAGAGGGAGAGACAGAATCAGAAACAGGTTCTAGGCTCTAAACTGTCTGCATAGAGCCCAATGCAGGGCTTGAACCCACGAACTACAAGAGGCTGACCTGAGCCGAAGTTGGATGCTTAATCAACTGGGCCACCCAGGCGCCCCTGACCTGATCTCTTTCTACCCTTCCACTCCTATCTTCCACCAATTTCCCAAACCTTCCCTTTCCTCTGTCCATGAGAGGACACTTCTCTGAAGTTTCCAGCCTCTTCACCTTTTGGGCCTCCCTGTCAGCTGTCTTCTTCTGACTTCATCCATATCTGCTACTCATCCCTCAGATCGAGGTCACTTCAACTAAGATGCATTTCTTCACCTACTAGGTGAAATTAGGTGTCCCTCTATCTACTTCCATATGGCCTTGACAAACCCCTATCAGAGCAATGTACGATATGCACCATCTTCCCTAAGGGTTATCTTCGTACTCCCTGCTATTTCACATAGTGCCTAGCACACTCTGCTTACAATGACTTTTGAAGGCATAAACAGAGACACCTGGCACTGTGTTAAAAATGGGTATTTTAAGGGGTGGGAGCATGTCCTTCTGTGGAAAGTTCATCTGAATGTATTTTAATGAGTTAAAGCAGTGTTTCCATCATATCAGGTATGGTGGGACAGCTTGATTCAGGCATGCAGCAAGGAACCCAAAGCATAGCGAGGTGTGGCTAGAAGCTCAAAAAAAACAAAGTTATGTTTTCTTTTTCTTTAAGGTACTGATCTTTTCCTCTTATACCTGTCAGAATGGCTAGAATAACATAGACAGGAAATAACAAGGGTTGGCAAAGATTCGAGGAAAAAGGAACCCTTATGCACTTCTAATGGGAATGCACACTGGTACAACCACTGTAGAAAACAGTATGGAGCTTCTTAAAATAAAAAGAGAATTATCAAATAATCCAGTAATTCCACTAATGGATATCTACCCCAGGAAGGTAAAAAGAAAAACTAATTCAAAAAGATATATGCATGCTTAGGTT
This sequence comes from Suricata suricatta, assembly GCF_006229205.1. NCBI lineage: Eukaryota > Metazoa > Chordata > Mammalia > Carnivora > Herpestidae > Suricata > Suricata suricatta. Next base: position 115,331,880 of record NC_043705.1, read on the forward strand.
TATTACATTACTAACAAGAGCCAAGATACGGAAGCAACCCAAGTGTCTGTCAACAAATGAATGGATAAAGAAGATGTGGTGTGTGTGTGTGTGTGTGTGTGTGTGTGTGTGTGTGTGAGAAATATTCCTTAGCCAGAGAAAAGGAATGAGATCTTGCTATTTGCAACAACATGGATGGATATATAAGGTATTATGCTAAGTGAAATAAATCAGAGAAAGATAAATACCATATGATTTCACTCAGATGTGGAATTTAAGGAATATAACAAAGAAAAAGAGACTTCAAAATTCATACTCTTAAATACAGAGAACAAACGGGTAGTTACCAGAAAGGACATGGGGTGGATAGGTGAAATAGATAAAGAGTATGCTTATCATAATGAGCACTGAATAATGTATAGAAATACTGAATCATTATATTGTACACCTGACACTAATATAACACTGTATGCTAATCATATAAATATAAATATAAATATAAATATAAATATATACACAAAAAAGTGCTGACCTTTTCTAAGACTTTAAAAAACCTTGAAGAAATGGAAGGCACACATGAACCAGAATCAAAACTATGAAGTGCTTCCTGAATGCAAATTATAATCTCTATTGATGTTCTCAAAATGTATGAGGTCCTTAAATAATCAGAAAAAACTAGCTCTTCATTCAAAGAACAAAGTTTGGAAACCCAAATTATATCTTACGGGTGTTCAGATAAGGAGGAAGGCAGTCTGATAATATTTTATGAACTCCAGGGCAAGGAAAAGAGGTTTTGTTTAGAGTAGAAATGAGAAGAGCCAAAAAGTAGAGGAAAGAGGGAGGAAGGGAAACTAGGGCAGTTAGAGGAAAGAGTGAGGTGGGAGAAGAAAGAAAACTGGCTCAGCCACCGGAGATTTACATGGAAAAAATGCAAAAGCAAGTCAAAAAAAGAGAGACCTGACTCTCAGCCTTTTAATCAAAGTTAATAAGAAAGGCACACTAACCAACAGTCTGGCAGATATTCCTGAAATAGAAGCTTAATTTTCATAGGGTTTCCTTTGGGCTTTATGGCAAGAAGTTTTTAGATTTACTTTTTCATTCAGTCATGTGTGCAAGCAGATCATATTACAAAAACTTGGTTGAAATCTCTCAGAAAGAGTAGAGTTGAAGGTAGAATATGGTGAATTTCTTGGTCACTGCTTGGCACGTCTATATTATTAGCTTCTTGGTCTTGCTGCTTTCACTTATATACAGCGGCATAATCTTCCCCAAATCAATTATATTCCCTCTCGTGAGCTCTGTCTCTATGTCTCTCTCTCTGTCTCTCTCTCACTCTGTCTGTCTGTCAGTCTGTCTGTCTGTCTCTCTCTCTCACATACACACGCACCTCTGGTACCAGAAGAGGAGATGAAAGCACATGACTGTTGCCTCATATTAACAACTGCCCCACCCCTACTCCCACTGACCTTTGCCCAGAGCTTCTCTGGGTTCTGCCAACTAACGTGAAGGCCAGGCCTGGGCTGGAGCCTCGTGAGACCCATCACACCATCACAGTAGAGCCAGCCAGACCAAAGGAGAAGGCAGCCAAGTGTTAAAATTCAACAAAGACTATGAGTTGGACAGGCTGAAGACAGTGATAGGCATAACTAACTCTAATCCCAGGGCCTAAGGAGTGTAAAAAGGAAAGCTGTCAGAGGGCAGAGGCATCCATCTGTTGTATTCACTGGTATTTCACTGATGTATCCTAAGTGCCCAGAGTTTAGCACTTCAAATGTTTGTTAAATAAAGGATAAGGGAATGAGTTCCAAAACATTAATGCCCATTGGAAATGTTAACATACTTAACTGTTAAATGTTTAACCACAGTGTCAATGGTGCAAAGTAGTGGACTAGAAAATTGTTAGTACTACCTACATATTAACTGGATATTTATCCCATTAATGGAATATTTTTGTTGATTGGGCAGGAGGACATAGCACTTAGATTATGTGGGTTTCTCTTTTTAATTAAAATGTAATATAGGGAAGTATATCTTTCTATGGAAAAAATCACAAGTCAACAAAAGGTGCTAAACACAAGAGACAAAACAATTCCTTCTAGCTCTGGAGCTTCACTATATTTCTTGTTGCTCCTCACATGGTTAGAACTATCATGATGATTCCCATCACCAAGGGTGGGCTGAGTTGTTATGAACGCAAGGCTATGTATGTTACTAACATTCCTGTGTATTAACAATCCTGTCCATACTATTAATACAAGAAGACTGTTCGTGATTTGTGACCACAGCCAGAAATGGCAAGGCCTTTTGTTGGTTAGGACTCCTTTCTGCCTGGCTGGCTTTCCTAAGTTTGTATGGGATAAACCATTCTGGGACATGTCATCCATACGAAGTCCTATAATATAAGAAACCCTCACAGGGGAACATTCACTTGAGTAGGTTAATTAACAGGGACTAGATAGGAGTCTCACTAATTGTGAATTGGAGGTTAATTCAGTTTGAAATCATATTTTTATGTGTAAAGGCAGCCTGCCTGACAGAGGTCTTGAAAGCACATCTCCAAAGTTGAATTCAGGAGTCTAGGAACACTTTCTCCCTCCACTTGGTGTTCCTGCAGTATTTGTAGCACAAGCCAGAAACTGAGGAGTCACCTGACCATCTTCTCTACCTCCTCAGCCTCCATTTCATCTGTCAACATCACTTCCTCAGCATCTTGAATTCGTTTTTCCCCCTTTATCCTCTGTATTGCTATCACCAAGTCCCAGCCACTCTGTCTCACTTGGACTTCAGGGATGCCCTTTTAACACCCACCAAGACTCCCTCCAATCCATATTTTAAGCAAAAGTTATGTTTCAAAACACAATTATGATTATGACACCTTTCTGAATAAAATACTCAAATGACTTTCCTTCTTCACAGGATTAATACCACACTCCATTAAGGTGATCTCATATTTACCAACTGTGCTCAATAGTCACTCACTCTACTTTCAATTAGTAATGGAATTCAGTGGAAGAAGACATTTCCCAGCCAACCTTGCAGCGAACTGTGGTCATGTGGCTCAGTTCTGGGTAGGAGGATGTGAACAGAAGTGACAAGTGCATCTTTCAGGAAAATGCACATCTCCTCTACTTCCCCTTCTCCACTCCCATTGGCTTGAATGTTGATGTGCTTGATCACCAAATATACGGATGAGAGCTACCTATGTCTGGGGAACACTTATGGAACTCACTCTGCAGAAGGATCACAGAAAATGTGGGTTTGAACACTGGCAAAGGACAACTGGCCAGTGATTTTCTGACCAGCCTGTACAGATCTTTCTAGCTTATCCTTGAAAGAAAAAGTTCATTTTCACCTAATTTTTTAAACTCAACTGTGAGGGTAGTGGGAAAGAGTAATCACACAGGACTTGCATAAAAACAGAAGGTGAAATTTTGTCCTTAATACCTATAAAGAAAGAATATTTACCTGAATGTGTAACATTCTGATAGGGCTATTTTTTTGAGTCCTTTATTATTTTTTTTACAAGAGTTTTGAATCCTATTAGTGTGCTAGAACCAGAAGTATTTTTTTCTTTAGAACCTGTGAATAGTTTTATTTGGGGAATTACTAAGGCCGCAGAAATGACCACCATAGTCAGAGAGAACTATTTTGGTCTAATAAGAAAACAGAGGACAATCTACCCCACTCTATCTCAAACCAAACTTCCAAACCTCAAGTTTATATAAACCATTAATAAATACCGTTTATACAAAGAAGAGCAGGGAAGTATAAGAAATTAGGAAAAGGAGCCTGGACTATTAGTGTAGTGGGTCATATTTTTCCAGATTTGGGCACCCAGCTTCCCCAAACCAAATTGTATATTGAGTAACGTTTTCTGAAATGGTGCCAGTGGGACAAGAATGAGACTCTGCCTCCAACACCATTTGAATCACAGATGCTTCATATTTGTACCAAGGAAATGAGCTAAATCAAGAATAGGAGTACGTGATGCTGTTTGCAAAATGACTTTTCCCCAAAGCCAATTTTTATTTTATTTTTCTGATTATGCATGCACAATGCTTATGTAGAAGTTTGGTAAATATTAATACAATGTAAAACAAATTATGAATTCCTTTGCTGTCATTCTCTTTCCAATAAAATTCCTAAGGAAAGCTCATGTTTTTCCTTTTCCTTTTTCCATTTAACAGTAGCATCTCTTAAGTACCTGCCAATTAGATTGCCACTTTTTCTAGGGAATGCAGCTTTTAGCAATCCTTTGTTGATTCCAATGAAACCAACCTGACTCAGCTAATATAAACTGATTAGACCGAGAACGAAGTCCTAATACCAACAGCTGACCAACAGTAAGTACTTGACATTAAATGTTGGGTGATCCAAGCAGATTCTATCATCTTGGAAAATTTTCAAATAAGAGGATAGGGAGCTTGAGGACATTATAAAAGAATCCATGAAGGACTCAAGATGTATTGAGAGAGAGATACATGAGAATGGCTACGCATAGTAGCAGAGATCTGATATCATTATAGTAAATGCCCATTAAATGGAATTACATGAATGCATCCTCTTCCTTGCTGGCTAAAAAAGCATAAACCCTCCCACCTACCACCACCACCCCAAAATACAACTGTGAACATAAAATTTGATGGCTGTCCTAATTAGTATTCCCCCATATTCCTATTACTAGCCCTTCAACTCAGTGTTTTTCTAACTGTAAACCTATTATACTGTAGTGTCAGTCTAGTGAGCCAAACCCAACTTTGTTTGCTGGTCTATTTAACAAATAAAATGGTGCTGTAGGCTAAATGTTCATGCCCCCTGTCCCAATTCATATATTGAAACTTTATCCTAAATGTGATATTTGGAGTTGGGGCCTCTTAGGAGGTGCTTAGGTGATGAATGGGATTAGTCCCAGAGAACTCCCTGCACTCTTCCACCATCTGAGGACATAGTGAAAACAGTTGCCTATGAAACAAAAAGTAGGCCATCACCAAACATGACATCTGCCAGCACCTTGGTATTAGACTTCTCAGCTTCCATAACTGTGAGAAATAAATTTCTATTGTTTAATAAGCCCCTCAATCTATGGTATTTCTGTTACAGCAGTTGGAACAGACAAAGACAAATGGAGAGGAAAGGGGGAGGGGAACAAGACAGTTTCTTCACATGGAACTTTGTGCTGGCCAACATGGCACTACAAGTTTACACTTTGAACTTTATCCTCTGTGCCAACTACTGCAATGGTAGGTTTATTTATTTATTTTTTTTATGTTTAACTAAGACAGTAGTACTAGAAAGTGTTAAAGAACAATTACAAGTCATGGAAGGTAGATTGAGGAGCTCCAACCCACATACAGTGGGAGTTCCAGGAGAGAATTTAATTCAACTGCAAGAATCATATTTGGAAAAGGATATTATTAATTTTATAAAATTAAAAGAATGGGATGAGTTTTCAGATTAAAACCCACAGTAATCACCGATGATTATAAATAAAAAGTAAATCGACAATAGGGCATCATGATAAAGAAAAACTCTTTAGAGGAACTTCAAATAAGAGGTATATTATCCACTAACAAATTCAAATATACCTGTGAAAGATTTTTACTTAGCAACAAAAAATGTCAAAACACAAATGAAAAACCTTTAAGTGTCAGAGAAATAATCTGCAATTTAGAATTCGATACCTAGCTAAACTGTCTTGTGTTGGGCAGGTGGTGAAGGGCATATGAAAACAGAGTTTTCTACCTAAAGATTATAATTTAAATAATGATTAAAGGAACTATTTTTGCAAGAAGACATGAATCACTTTAAATACATGCTGAAAGTCTTTTTAAGTAAGTTCTCTCCCAACTATTCCAGTTATTATCCCTGTAGTTATTGACCTATTTCTCTGTCCCTCCCACCATTTAAAGTCAAACTTTTCGAAGAAATTACATTAGACTATTATTCTCAATTCCTCTTTTTCCACTTTCCTAAGCCCATTAAAATCAGGTCTGAAACTCTACTACTCTAATGATATGATTTGTCCTTGCCACTAATGACTTCTACACTGTTAAATCTAGTGGTTACTTCTTAATCATCTTATTTGACTTATTAACATACAACATAATGGATCACTCTTTGAAACACTATCATAATTTGGTATTTTGACACTGTTCTCCATTGATTCTCTCACCTCACTGGACACTTTGTCTTGGTCTATGTTGTCATCTTCATTTGCTGAGGCATGTAACACTGGAATACCCTCGTCCTTATCATCTACTCTTCTCTACCTACACTTATTCCTAGGTGATTTCATTACATAATATGTCATTAATAGCATCTATGTGATTATGTTCTCCAAATACATAACTTTAATCCAAAACTTTTTCTTGAACTATAGGCTTATACATCCAATTGACTAATAATTCCCTTAGGTGTTTGATAGGAATCTCAAATTTATAAATCTATAAACAAATTTTGATTTTACCCTCCTAACGTTTTCATTCCACAGTGTTCGTCATTTTAATCAATATCACCTTTATCCTTTCAGATTCTCAGGCCTTTCAGTCATACCTTGAAAACCAATCCATCAACTAATTCTCTCAGATATACCTTCAAATTATATCCGAATGTGATCATTTATTTCTATCTTTATCACCCTCACCCATGTCACCAATATTTCTTATCTGGTTTATTATAATTGTTTATTAATTAGTCTACATGCTTCTGGTCTTGAACACCCTTATCCCCAAATATATGTTACCCATCAGATCTTGCTAAAACAAGAACATGTTGTTTTTTTGTTCAAGACCCTCAGATGGGTCTTCACTTCATTTTTGTACTCTTTCCTGAAAACTCAAATCAGTAATAACTCTCATATCTTATTTTTCTCCATAGCACTTATCTTTATTTGACATACCATGTATTTACTTGTTTACTGATTTTTTTTTATCTCCTCTTACTAGAATGTCAATTATATGAGTTCAGGGATTTTGTCTGTTCTGTTCACTGCTATATTTCCAAGCACCAATAACTACAGCAAGCCAATAGAATACACACAATAAGGATTTATTAGATGACTAAATAAATGGTGAGGAAAAACAAGGGTAAAACACAATAGCCAATTCAACCAAATATTGTTTGTAAAAACAATATGGGCCACATTTTCTATTGATCAAAAAAGGTGTAAGAAAATTTTAGACAATAAAAACAAGGAAAATAGGTAAGCTTATCTTAAAGAACAATTAAAATGTGTTAGATTTTCTGCTTTGTTTGGGAAAAGGATAGATACTCTGTGTGAAATGGGAACACTCCGGTTGCTTGATGTGGCAGTGAGGAGCCCAACTGAGGGGTGCATGAGTATGTAGGTATAAGGCGAGAACTGGCAATGTGGCTGCTGCAGGCTTCTGCTGCCTTAAGAATCAGCACAGTTGTGGGAGGCCCCACATCAGGGAAGACTAACAATGTCACATTCCACCCCAGACTCTAAGAAGGGAAAGAGAAGGTGAGCATAATCATATTCTTGGAAAAGTGGCAGGCCTCACATAGTTTAGGAACAGAAAGAGGAGATGTTATAGACTCATGTTCTATGAATGGTTTTTCTCATCAGGCAGAAATGGAGAACCATTATCCCCAGGTAATAACTCTATGTATTTGAGAAAAAAATGAAAGAAAAAACTTTGTGTTTTTAGCTTTGAAAAGAAACATTTCTGAAAAGTAATTGTTTAAATCAATACCTAAAAAGGCAAGTCTGCCAGAATATGCTTTAAGACTTTCTGGGATGGGGGGAGGGAGTCCACAAGATAATACAACAAAAACATAAAACATTCAGTTCAAGTAATGTTTAGACAAGGAATGCAAGGACAGTTCAATATCAGAAAGATCCAGCAATATAATCTACTGCATTAATAGTTTTAAAGAGGTAGTCAAATGGTTATTCTACCATGCAGAAAACCAGTGTTTATAATTTAACGTTTATGATAAACTCTTAATAAACTAGAAATCCAGAGTTTTCTGAATCAAAGATATGCCACCCAAAAATCTGTACCTAACAGCATACTTAAAATGAAACTTTTCAAGCATTCTCACAATTATGCACCACAAGAAAAAAATGCTTATTATAAAGGTATACAATTTACATGGCATGGTACCTTGTAAGGATAAGAAAGTTGAGATCAATAGGGGAAAACAAAGCCTAGAAAAGTCCAAAGCATATATGAGAACTTAGGACACAACAGAGAAGGAACTACAAATAATGGAGAAAGAACAGAGCTCGGTAAACAGTATTGAGACAACTTGTTTTTCATATGGAACAAAAATAGATCCATGCTTTACACTATATATACAAATTAGCTCCATGTAAATTCAAACTCTACACATGTAAAACAAAACTTTGAGAAGTAAATTAAAGCAATTTAGTGTACAGGAGGGATTTATATGTAATATAACCATGGAGGAGAAAGTGATTGCTGAAGCAAGGCACAAAATGCAGAATCATAAAAGAAATTTAACTATATCAAAATTTAAAAATTATCTGTGTTTAAAAAGTCATGAAAAAAATTAAAATGCCATCAACAGATGGGAGACAAAAATTTCAACAATGAAAATTTCAATATATAAAAAAAAAGTAGGGGCACCTGGGTGGCTCAGTTGGTTAAGCATCTGACTTAAGCTCAGGTGATGATCTCATAGTTCGTGGGTTCAAGCCCCATGTCGGGATCTGTGCTGACAGCTCAGAGCCTGGAGTCTGCTTCAGATTCTTTGTCTACCTCTCTCTCTCTGCCCCTCCCCTGCTCACTCTTTGTCTCTGTCTCTCAAAATAAAGACATAAAAAAATTAAACAAAAGAAAAAGTAGTAGTTATATACATGAAATAGAAACACATACATTAAGATACATATACATTAGGATCATACACATTTACACATGTTTCTGTAAATCAATAAAGAAAACAGACAATAAAAGAGTTAATACAGAGTAGAAATAGATAATTCAGAGAGGAGGAAATCCTAATGGCACTATATAAATGATGTTCAATTTTATGAATAATCAGAGAAATGAAAATTAAAACAATGAGACAGTGATTTGCACCCATCAACCCACAAATAATTAAATCTGATATTAAGTATGAGCAAGGACCTGGTGGGAGTGTAAATTGTTCTGAGAGCACTGTGGAGAGCAATTTGGCTGTGTCTACCAAATACGAAAAAGCACATATCCTATGACCTGGGAAGTCCACTGATATAGACTCCAGAAAATCTCTATTACATGTATCCCAAGGGAAATGTATAAGGATATTTATTTCAGTATAACTTATTTTTGTAAATCAATTGAATCATTTTAAATTTTGATCAGCATGGGAATGGATAAGTTGTAATATTTTCATAAGATGGAGCAATATACAGCAATTTTTAAAAGAATGAACAAGAGGACTATAAAACCATAAATTCTGAAAACAAAATGTTGGATAGCCAAAGCTGCCAGGATACCACATTCCGCATTTAAAGTAAAAATATATAAGGGTACTTGAATGCTCAGCTCAGTCCGTTGAGTGTCAGACTTCAGCTCAGTTCATGATCTCCAGGTTCATGAGTGTAAGCCCCACACGGGCTCACTGCTATCAGCCTGTCAGTGCAGAGCCTGCTTCAGATCCTCTGTTCCCTCTCTCTGTTCCTCCTCCCCCCACCACTCACACTCTCCTAAAAATAAATAAATAGGTAAGAAATAATAAAGCAAAATCTACGAACATTTAATTAATTTATTTATTTTGAGAGACAGATTGTGTGAATACACCTGCATGAGACAGAGAGGGAGGGAGAGAGAGAAGCCCAAGCATTTTCCATGCCTAGTGCATGGCCTGACATGGGGCTCAATCTCACAACTGTGAGATCATGACCCGAGCTGAAATCAAGAGTCAGATGCTTAACTGAGTGAGCCACTTAGGAGTCCCATGAGCATTTAAAAATATACAAATAATTTGTATTTCATGCATACAATAAACATGCTTTATATATATAGTAAAATTTAAGAGTCTAAAAACAGGACTGTACAAATGTCAACCCATGACAGTTGCTCCTCTGGGGTAGCAGAGAGTAGGGTGATACTGAGAAAGGCAAAACAGGGAGCCTCAAATTTACCTGTGTACTTTGTTTCTTTACAAATAGTAGCTGAGAAGCACACATGGGAAAAATGTTTGCATTTGACGTATTCATCTGGGTGGCAGGTACAAGGACACTTATTGTAGAATCCTTAGTACATTAAAACAAATAAGAGTATTAGAGAGTTCTAAATCTATATCCCTGCCCAGGGTCAAAACTAACAAGCCCACAAAAATTTATGCAGAAAGAAAGATAAAAAGAGGTTCTGATAAAGAGAAGTTCGTGTAGGGCACCTACTCCTGGACAATACAGACACGGGAAGGCTGGAATGGCTACTCAGGTGAGTTCTGGTCACTGAATCCATGACTGTCACCCCCATATGCACCCTACCTACTCTCATGACTCAACAGTTGACCCTCACCAGACACTGTGTTATGGGACAAGGAAGGGGAGAGCCTTCTCAATCCCTGTTTCCAGGCTAGGCTGAGGAACATTTTCTTCATAGATTCCGGAGAAAAGCCACAGAGTGGACGTTCCAGGAAGAAGAGCAAATCACATGTGAGATTGCACAGGCTAGGTCCTGTCACAAGGCCTTCCAGAGTTCGGGTGCCAGCCATGTCTGATTAATGTAAAAAAAAAAAAAAAGGTATTTTTCACTAGCTTCAAAAAGCAAGTGAATTTAAGCACTTCAGCACTCTGATGAAAAACTGATTTGAGGCACAATGATTACAAATGGTTCTCAGTCTCTGTCCCTGAAAGTCACAAACACACGTACAAGCCTTGGTAAGCTGGACCTGGGGGTCTTGTTTAGTCATGGTAAGTCACAACAAATGGGTATGCCAAAACTGGTTCATTTTACTCAAGGAGACCACTGTGAAACCTGCCAGCAAATACCTATTAAAACAAGAACCAAAACATCTCACAGGCTACAGTGTATTTCAGTTGGTTGAGAAACATCAAAATGAATAACATAGAACAATAAAAGGACAGTACAGACAGAAGGCCTTAGTATAATGATCTGGGGAGAGCTTCACACATCTGTGGTCATGTCTGTCCCTGAGTGCGAAAGCACCAGAATGCCACATTCATGGTCTCCAGTGATGGCAGAAAGTATCAGGAGAAAGGCCATAATTTGTCTTCTTTTCCTGTTGCAGTAACCACTGAGAATAAGCTCAGAAGTTCCTGCTGAGAATTCTTGAGAAAGAGAATAGGTGGCTTAAATAAACTGATTTTACTTTTTTTTTTAATTTTTATTTTTTTATTTTTGAGAGACAGAGAGAGACAGCGTGAGCAGGGGAGGGTCAGAGAGAGAGGGAGACACAGAATCCAAAGACAGGCTCCAGGCTCTGAGCTAGCAGTCAGCACGGAGCCCGACACAGGGCTTGAACCCATGGACTGTGAGATCATGACCTGAGCTGAATGAAGCCGGACGCTTAACTGACTGAGCCACCCAAGTGTCCCAGGATTTTTCTCTTAAAAAAAATACAGCAATTCCAAATAGGCTTCCATTTATATTTCATGTATGCAGAAGTATTGTCCTTACATATTTATTCTGCATGTCCTATAATAGTATCCTTCACAAACATTTCCCATATAGTTGACCAGAGCAGCTTCAACTGCTTACTTAAAAAATACTCCAGCTATTCCTCTCAGTAAAAGAGACGAGAAACCAAGAGGATAGATGACTGACTTAGTTTGTGCCAACAATCTATCTCTGAATATGACAGCTTGTGCAAAACAGGCACTCCTTGCATGTTAATCAAAGATTTGGCACTGGTAATAATTTCTATAGCCCCAATTGAGTTGTATCAGTATTTAAAAAATTTAAAAGTCTGTGACTTTACATCTAATTTTTTCCCAATCTAAACAGACTTTATTTTTCAAGTTTCAATGTGGTCCCCGGTTTAAAGCAAAAAGGCAAAGTATGCAATAGATAACAGCATAGGTGTCACTCTGAGTTTCATCATGTCTCTGTCTTGCCCTTCTAACTGGTAACATCTGTTATCCTCTAAGACAGTGTGGACATTTCCTTCCATGTCAGTCATTTCAGAGGTAAGTGCCCCCACTCATTCATAAATGTTTGATTGTCTGACTCTTCCTCATTATCATTTCTGAAACTGAATAGCCACACGACAATTTCTTCTCTTTGATTACAGTTTTAATTGTGTTGTAAGTGGTAGCCTGTTCACTGTTAATTTTACATTTAACTCATTTCAGGTGAGGAAGGTGGGCACACATGTAGTAGGGAAGATGGGCAGAGGAATCCCTCTATTTGTTCATTTCCCTTTTGGTCCTGAGCATGAATTTTGGCTCCATTTTTAGTTAATCATGGGGTATTTTAAAAATCATAGATCAAAAAAAATCATAGATCTTATAGCTAAAGGATGGAAGGGTTGCCAAGAGTGAATGTATTTCATAAACTCAGCTTAGGGAAGGGGGACATTCCTACTATGGATCTGAAACAGGCTGAGGCCTCAAATGGAGCAGGAACTGAGTGACCTACCATGAGTTAGGTGGTGCCTGTGACAGTGGGCTTCAGTTAAACACAGTGTGGAACATCCACTCTCATGAAGGCTGTCAAATTCAAAATTTGCTGGACAGATTCAGCTTCAGGACTCTCAAACATCTTGTAGTTGTAGAGAATGAGCTGCCTTAACTGTTGGCAAAGACACATAGGTGTCCAGTCTTCAATATTGCAGATAAGAAGACGATGGCCAGAGTTTTAACAAGGGAAATGTGCACTGATATATACACTTGAATATATATGTCCTACAGGGTTTATCCGCTCACTGCGGTCTGCAACATCAGTAGATATTGTCCCTAATTCCACAGTTGGATCACCGAACTAAATCCCATTTCAATGAAACTCCGCTGAATTGTTCCACTTAATTTGTGCTCTAAACAGATACTACTCTTTTGAAATACACTAACTAATCTCTAAAGAAGTTTAATTGTAATCACATACAAAAGTGGGTCTATTCCCTTTATTCATCTGGGGGACTATTACCACACAGTCCTCACTGGTCTCCCTGTTATCCAACTTTTCTGTCTCCCATTCATCATTTACTTTTCTGCCAAAAATTGAAAGTCTCTCCAAACTTGACATTTTCTTGTTTAATATTCTTTAATGACTTCCTATTGCTTAGGACCCTGAGTCTTTAGCTGACAATCAAGCCCCCAAACAACTTGTCCTGGTCTATTCTTCAAGCTATATTCCCCTCTATACTCAACTTCATTAACTTTACTGGATGGATTGGCCCAAATTCTTAGTTGATATGTTCAGTACTACCTAGCATACCCACATATCTCTTCTCTCCATGCTTCAGCTCTTTTCATTTTGTAAGATCTACCAAGCTCTCCAGGCTCACCCTGCCTGTCATGAAAGTTGTCCTCAGCCACTGAATCAGGAGGAATTTTTCTTGCTCTTTAGTTCCATTGTATTTTGTCACCCAAGCTTCTCAGGTTACCACAGCCTATGACAGTGAGATGTATATTGTCTTCTCTTTACCAAACTATCAGTGTCCTTGGGACAGGAGAGGCTTACCGAATATATTTTGTGTTAAACGGACATTGCTTCATATTGGAAAAGGTGCCTCATAAATGCGATCATGTAGTTTAAAAAATCTATTCAGTTCTGCCCCTTCATTCCTCAGTGCCCAAAGGGAAAGAGATGACACTTTGGAAGCAAGCAAGACCTCATCTCTTCCTCCTCCATGTTGAAAAATGCCCAGAAAGTTATGAGCCCTGAAAAAAATGTTCTTTTTCTCCTCCAGTAAAGAAGGCTTGGTTGAATGGAAGCAGAGCCAATCTCGCTACAACGTGGCACATCTTTGGATTTTGATCCTCTTTCTTATGAAGGGACAAATAACCTTGGGAGTGAGAAAAGTTGCCCAGCCAGAAACCACAATGACAACCCACTTGGCAGCAGAAAAGAGTGATAATTAGACACCGATTTCTTCTGTAGGGTGAGTTGGGAGTAGTGGGTGGGGTTTTTTTGACTTATTTCAAGATCAAAGAAAAAAATTTTTAACATTTATTTATTTTTGAGAGAGTGAGAGAAAGCGTGAACAGGGGAAGGGCAGAGAGCGAAGGAGATGCAGAATCTGAAGCAGGCTCCAGGCTCTGAGCTGTCAGCACAGAGCCCTATGTGGGGCTCGAACTCACAAATTGCCAGATCGTGATCTGAACTGAATCAGACACTCAACCAACTGAGCCACCTAGATGCTCCCTGAGAAAAATGTTTTTATATTTAACAACCTTGTTTTGATCACCATAGCTAATATTATTGCCAGAGTTAAAACGTGGTAAAAACATGCTAAGGCTGAATTTATCTGTATTTACATTGTCACTTTTAAGCTCCAAATAGAAAATGACTTTGATTAAAATCTTTCAACAGATTGCTGAAAACAGAAAGTTTCTTCTGGTAAGTACTAACATGCATAAATTTCTTACATAATAGATGAGAAAAAAATTTTTGATATATGAATGTTTTTTTCTTGCATTGACAGATATTTGGCAGTTACTGTGTATCACCCTTTACACACATAGTGGCTCAATCAACCACTGGCCTTTTCTTACAAGTCTGGTAATCTGGGTCTCCTTAATAGAATAATGATAGGGATGTTTTCCTATCTGCAATACAAAACTGTGGAACAATGGAGTGTTTATTTTGGCCCAGTGACTTTGTACAAAGGTCTCATCTATGATCCCCCTTCAAAAAAAATCCTGCTTATAAACTTCTAACACCCAAAAAGTCAAGCTGAGAAAAACCATGACTTCAACATTTCCTTTTGGCCAAATCTTTAATTTGGAGAATGCAAATAAGACTTTCAAAAAAATTTTTAAGCAGCTAAGAGAACCCATGAATATGCCAAAATCTTTTCAACCCAAACCTTTTCCAAAAACTGTCTGTCCCTATTTTGATTCATTTAAGAATTAGAGACATACATTTTATGTAACTACAACTCTCAGCCCAAGGAACATCTTCACTTTTAAAAAGAGAAATCAGTTTTTCTCTTCCTTTATTAACAGGTTTTCCCAGCAAGAGAAAGCAAAAAAAAAAAAAATTAAAATATAATTAACTTAAGTAATACGAAATATATGTGCCAAAAGTGTCTTCAGTGATCTGCTTTTTAACTAGACAAGCTCTCTGGCAGATGAAAATCATTAGCAAGCAAAACTGTAGAGCTTTTAAAATGTGCTGGAAAAGTTTCAGAGAAGATCTACAGCATAAATAGCTTTATAAACCCGAAGCAACATTCTAAATTACACCAGGTACATCAGTTGGCCTAGGATAAGAAATATGAATTAAATCTTGAAAGATACTGGCCTCAACAACAATATAGCCTAAAGGGAACCTGTATCCAAGATGCCATCCTTTAATCTGAAAAGCATGGATATGTGTGTTCGTTGTGCCTACTGTTGCGTAAGTAGAGAGGTATGGGCTAGAACTAAGCCAAAGGTACCTTAAGAACATTTGATACTGTTGCAAGAGGTCTTCTTCAGGCAAAGAACGTAAAAGGACTGCTGACCATTGCCCACAGCACCTAGCCACTCACACATTCAATTAACTATTCAATAAACATGTGTGAGGGCCTATCATATGCCACACACTTTCCAGGGCATTCCAAATCAGTGATAAAGGTCTCCTATCTCATGGAAGTGACATTCTAGTGAAGGAAAATTGACAATAAAAAATAAGAAAGAAAAGAACTATTCAACGGAATAAATGCTATAAAGAAAGCATAACAAGATGATGGAAATGGGGGCGGGGGACTCACTCATGTAACTGGGGTCACAGAAGATCTTTCAGTTGGGCTGAGATTGCATGACAAGAGGAGTCAGCTATGCCAAAATCTTAGCACAAAGCATTCCAGGCAAGGGGATAGGCAGCCTGGTGGATGAGGGAACAGAAGGAAAATCAGTGTGGTTGGAGCTTAGTCCTCAACTCAGTCACGCTTATGTTACTGTAACACGTTCTTCAAACTTGGGGCAAAACAAGGAAACCTACAGATGAAAACATACCCACACCTTAAAAGCATGAATAAATCTTAGGATCTTCTGGGCATAATAATGACCCTAAGGACCTTGGTCTCAAGAGCTGGAGCTTCATTCCAGTTTGTTTTCCAGTACTGATAAATTTGACCAGTTTCTCATGGTTGAAGTCACATAGAGACCATTCAAGGCCAGCAGGATGCAGGAGTGTAGGATGTGGCTATAAGAGGAACCAAAACTATTTATCTCTTGGGATCTCTGACCAAAAAGGAAACACTTTTCTTGATTCTTCAGGAGATCTGCAGAAGATCACAAGGTATCTTGTGGTACAGTGATCTCTCTCTTGCTTTTGACTCTTTATTATATTCTGCCCCTATCACAGTTATTTCAGTATTGTCTTCTTGCCATTGTTAACCTATAAGTGACTTCCTGTCAAAGATGGTCTTACCGATTGTTCTCTTTTCAGTACCAAATACAGTGCCAGACACATAAGAGATGCTCAATAAATTATAAATTTCCCATGATTGGCTTTGGCTTTATTAACCCAACATTCCAATTATAGGTACAGTAATAGTATCCAAATAATGTAATTGTTTTTGTTTTGATGTATAAGTAGTAAATCCTTAAGAAGTTCCATACTATCTGCTGAAGTACAGATGGATTCCCAGTAATGCTTTGTCATAAAGTAGATAATGATGCTTGTTGAATGTATGCATGCATGTCTGAGTGGGCAAGTCTATGAACAAATTCCAACAAGAACAACTGCACCCAGGGCCATTTTATTCAATCAGCAATGGGTTCTACTGTATGTTCAGCAGTAAGCTAAGTGCTGTAGAGACAACAGTGAGTAAGACAGACCGTCCTGCCATAATGGAGCTATTAGTGTGGTAGGGAAACACATTGAAGACATCATGCATGTATGTAATTATAAGAGCTATGAAAGGATGATGATCAGAGAAGGCTTCTTTGAAGGCTACCAGAAAGACATGGTCAAGTTTATTCAAAATGTCAATGCCACCACATAACCATGAAGTCTTTTTAGGAACCAGGCCTGTAGACAAAGAGCAAGTGGTCAAGGAAGATGACAATTGATGGTAGCTCAGGTAACCAGGAATGGGTTACTGAGAAAATATGTGGAATCTTCCCTTTTGGCCATCTTTAAAATTAACTCAAACTTTTTATGTGTCCTGATTGTGTGTGGTCTTGTTTAAAGACAGAATACACGAAGCAACGTAAAATTGTCTTCTGCAGGCATTCTTTACTGCACCATGACTCCTTTACTAAATGCTTTAAACATAGCAGCTCAGCTATTTTTCTGAGGTATACCAGGAAAACTTGAAATTTATTTTATGAGCAAAAAAAAAACAATGCATTGCCCTTGTTCTCCATCATTCAGGAAAAATAGCTAAGTGAAATTATGGTCAAACTTTCCAAAAAGTTTTGGGCTGAGGACAAGCATGGAAAAACTGAAGCCCAAAGGAGAAATTTCCAGAAATTTAGAAGCAAGTGAAAACAGCGGGTTATAACAGTCCAGTACTTGCTGCCAGGAACAAAGTATATATGATCTTATTTATTGCTAAAAGCTTTTCAGAGAGGCAGCATCTGGTTTCAGTGAGGTCTTGCTTTTTCATCCCATCCAGCAGCTGGACTGAGCACTATAGCACAAGGAGATCAACCAATTGGCCAAGGTGACGCAGCGGGTTAGTGACTCTTTCCAGATTAGACCACAAGAGCCTCTGGCTCCTTGAATACCAAGAATAAGTCATGTGACAAATAGAGAGTTTAACACTTTCTGTTGACTCCAAGTGGATTCTTCAGCTTTAATTTTCTATTTGTGTTTACCTATTCAGAGTCCCAAAGAATCATTCTTTCTCCCTTTTCTCCAGTGGACAGATCAGATATCAGCTTGGTTCCCTGTGAATACCAAAATTCTCCACTCCCCTCAACTAGGAATTATTCCTCTAGGCTGAGTGTGTTAATGGCAGGAAAAGTCTGAAATGGTCATGCAATGTTCCACTCACACTGGGAAGGGGAAGACAGAGATCGCAAGGCTGGCTAACTGAGCAGAGAAGCTGGGCACTCTGCTTTGGTCATTTCAAATGTGCCTCTCTGAGGAAGGGGAAATGCTGATGAAGGCGAGGTGAATCTTCCAGGAGAAAGTGTCATAAGCTTTTACTTCTCTGTGAGTCTTTTTCTCTACCAGTGTTATTTTTCACAGAGTCCTGGCAATAGAAAACACATCCCTTCATTCCTTCTGCATATGTCTTCCATACCAATAGGAGAAAAGGGGGCTCTGTTTCCTAAGCATATGTGTTTCTCACATCCCAAGAAGACTGGAAGGGAACAAACAACAACAACAACAACACACACACACACACACACACACACACACATAAAATATGTGTAATAAGAAATTTCAGCATTAATATAATACCCAGTGTGGTACTTAATTATTCTAAGAAGCAACTTCAGTTACCATTGGTTGTCATCTTTCTTGACCACTTGCTCAATGTTTATAGGCATCGTTCCAAATAACGGCACACAATCCCCTAATAGTATCAGTATAATACTCTTAATTATTAATATTATTCCTAGTTTCATGAAATCAAAAAATCATTTTTAAGGAAAGAAAGGGAGGGGAGAGCAGTGAAGGGAAAGGATTATCACCATTCTTTTCAGTGTCTAAACTTTTAGCTGGTGGATAATGTAATCTGAGAAGACTAGAGAACTGAGCCAGTTAGTCGTGTGCATGAACTTGACATATTGTGAAATGATCAAAAGAATATCAGGAAGGGAATAAGGCCTAATCTGGTTGTCAGACTCTGCTACAGCAATAGGGCATAGCATCAAGAGAAACCTTTTGGAGCAAGAGCAAGCTTTTGGAGGCTACAACAATGCCCAGAAGGCATGCCATTTTAATAATGTAAAACATATGTCCATTCTAAGACAGCAACCTAATTTCACTTCACGTTGGAACGAACAATACCACTAAGAAACATCTGACAATTTCAACACAACAGGAGTTGGGGAATTTTTACTCAAACTTAATGCAGATGTCAAACACAATGTGAATAGAACATCTCACTTTGTTTCCTTTACATCACAATTTTCTCGTAATTGGAACAGACGAAACAATTTCTGACCAGAAAGACATGATGACATTTCAAACATAAGGACTTCGATTTTAGCTTACAGATACCTTCTGTTCTCTTTTGACTTATTATTACTCCAAGGGACAGCCACGATACTGTAATATTATACTCATTCATTCAGCATTTATTGTGTGCCTAGGACCTGGGTATTGATTTAGGCTCAAAGGTTGTAGTCATAAACAACACAGATACCTCCCTGCCCTTCTGGGGCTTCTAACCTAGCAGCTCACTCTTATTTCAAAGTTTAGTTATTGTTTCGATAAAGTTCGGTTCAGGTTTTAAAAAGGAAACCTTCATTTAAGGACAATTCTGAAGTTATCACTGTCTTCCCAAAACGTATTTTCTCAACCGTCCAATTAGTCTATTCATATTAAACTCCCAGTTATGGTCATTCTTAGAAGAAAGAACTAGGACGTGAGTAAGGGTTCTTTTTCTTTTGAGAAGACGAGTTCCTAAATTATAGATGTTTAATGAGTTAACCAGTAGGTCAAGTTGCTACATGTCAAACTAAGAACTGTCACAAAAGCCTGGACAGGCTGAATGACAAAGATTCCTTCAAATGGTAAACATAAGCTTTCTGGACCCAAAACCCTAAATGTATCGATATCCTTAGCAAGCACGAGTAAGAAATTACACATTCTGGCAATCCAGTGCAAACAGCCAGATTCAGCTTGCCCCAAACCTGTCCACAAGTTCTTTTGTGCCAACAGGGCTCAATCTGACCACAGGGGATGCCAAGCAATTGGCTGGGATGTCAGTCACTCAGGCCCACCCTCTGCTTCGGCATGGGTTTCCATCTTTTGCTGGTGAGTGCTAAGGTGTCTCTGAGCTACATGAGCACACCTACATGTCTCTTCTTAGAAAACAAAACAAAACAAAACAAAACAAAACCAAATAGCCATTTTACATTCGAGATTCTTCTTACTTCATTGGCTTTCTCTCACTCCCCCTGTCCCCAGGCTTGCCTCTGTTCCTCTTATCATTTCTCTCCTACTTTCCCGGCAACACAGTGAAACACTGTTAGAAGCTCATTACATTTTGTGAAGCTCTGCAAACAGCATATGCTGCCAGAGGACTGTGAAGCCCAAGGTCACGCTGCGGGGAAGTAGCCGAACAAGAATTCCAAGTAACCGTCTGATTTCAGAGTCCTCAACTCCTGGACCGTACTGCCTCTTCAGGGATTTTTGGCTTTAAGTCTTTATGATAAAGATGGACTGTTTCTAGGCATTAAGAGTAGCAGTGAAACATAAGAAATTAATGTTAATTTCTGCTACACTTGAGAAAAACCTAACAAATTCACTGAAGTGCTTGAAAGGAGGCAATTAAGGGGACAATTTATTACAGTTTAATGTCTCAATGGCACCAGTTTCAGTCCTTTCTTCATCCAGTTTTATTGAGAAATAATTGATGCACAACGTTGTATAAGCTTAAAGCACACAGCGTGATGCTGTGGTTTATAGATGCTGTGAAATGATGATAACAAGGGGCTCCATTAACATCTTCTCACATGAGAAGCTTTAGATTTATACTCTTAACTTTACTGTGTATCAAACAGTAGTGTTAGCTTATATTTATTATATTGTACATCACATCTGTGGTACTTATTTATAACTGCATGTTTGTACCCTTTGACCACCTTCCTCCTATTCCCCCTCCTGTATCCTCCACCTTTTTCTACAAGTTTCTTCTTTTGTTTTAGATTCCAAATATAAGCAAAATCATACAGTATTTGTCCTTCTCTGACTTCTTTCACTTAGTTAGCATCATGTCTTCAAGGTCCAACCATATTGTCCCAAATGGTAGGATTTTCTTTTTAATGGCTGAATAATGTTCTAATGCATATCATAATTTCTTTATCCATTTCTCCATTGCTGGATGCTTAGACTGCTTCTAGGTCTTGGCTATTGTAAATAATGTTGCTGTCAACATAGCAGTGTACATATCTTCTCCTTAGCATTTTTGTTTCTTTTGGATATATTCCCAGAAATGGAATTGCTGATCATATGGTAGTTCTATTTTTAACTTTTTGAGAATCCTCCATCCTGTTTTCCAGAGTGGCTGCACCAGTTTACAATCCCACCATCAGTGTAGTGTGTCTCCCCCTTTTCCCTGCCAGCATGTGTTATCTCCTTTTTGATGATGACTGTCCTTACAGGCATGAGGTGCTATTGCACCATGGTTTAATTTGCATTTTCCTAAAGACTAGTGATGTTAAACATCGTTTCATGTACCTGTTGGCTTTTGTGCATCTTCTGTGGATTCAGGTCGCTTATTAATTTTTTAATTGGGTTATTTGTTTTGTTTCTGCTGTTGAGTTACAGGGGTGCTTTATATATTTTGAGTATTAACTCCTTGTCAGGTATATGGTTTGCAGATATTTTGTTTCCAATTCTGTAGGTTGTTGAATGAATAAACGTTAAGAAAACAAAAAAATAGGTGTATCATTTTATTCTTTTTTATGTGAATATCCAATTATTCCAGCATCATTTATTGAAAAGGCTATCTCCTCCATTGAATGTTCTTGGCTTCCTTTTCAAATATTAGTTCACTGTATATACTTGGGCTCTCATTTCTGTTCCATTGGTTTGTCTATTTTTATGCCAATGCCATATTGTTTTGGTTACTGTAGTTTTATAGCATAGCTTGAAATAAGGAAGTGTGATGCTTCCTGCTTTGTGGTCCTTTCTCAAGATTCCTTTGACTTTCATAGTTACATATAAATTTTAGAAGTGTTTTTTTTTTCTAGTTTTGTAAAGAAAATGCCATTGGAATCTTGTTTGGGATTGCATTATATCTACAGATGGCTTTTAGTAGTAGTGACATTTTAATAATATTAATTTTTTCAAACTATGAACACAGGATATATTTCCATTTATTTGTACCTGTTTGATTTCTTTTATCAATGTCTTGTTTTCAGAGTGGAGTTCTTTTACCTCCTTAGTTAAATTTATCCCCAAGTATTTTATTATTTTTATATTATTATAAATGGGATTTATTTCTTTTTCAGAAAATTCATTGTTAGTGTTTAGAAATGCTACTGATTTTTTTTGAAATGCTACTGATTTTTATGTTAATTTTGGGTCCTGAAACTGTACTGAAATTATTGATTAGATCCAATAGTTTGATTGAACCTTTAAGGTTTTCTCTATTGAAAATCCTTTCATCTTCAATCATAGATAATTTTATTTGTTCCTTTCCAATTCTGATCCATCCTTCCTTCCTTCCTTCCTTCCTTCTCTCCTTCCTTCCTTCCTTCCTTCCTTCCTTCCTTCCTTCCTTCCTTCCTCCCTCCCTCCCTCTCTTCCTTCCTCCCTCTCTTCCTTCCTATCTGCCTACCTATCTATAAATCATCTATGTATCTGCCCTATTGCTCTAGCTAGGACTTCTAGAACTATGTTAAGTAGGAGTAGTGACAGTGGATATCTTGTCTTGTTCCCTATTTTAAAGAAAAAGCTTTCAACCTTTCACCATTGAGTATGATGTTACTTGTGGGCTTGTCCTATATGGCCTTTAATGTTGAGATACATTCCTTCTATGCCTAAGTTGTTATGAATTTTTATCACAAATGAATGTTGAATTTTGTGAAATTTTTTTTCTGCATCTATTGAGATGATCATATGATTCTTTTCTGTCATCCTATTAATGTGATATATAACACTGATTTGCATATGTTGTACCATTCTTGCATCTCAGGGATAAATTTCACTTAAGTATGGTAAGAAGTCCTTTTAATGTGCTACTGAATTTGGTTTGCTAGTATTTTACTGAGAATTTTTGCATCCATATTCATCAAGATAATGGCCTGCAGTTTTCTAGTAGGGTCCTTTTCTGGGTTTGGTAGCAAGATAATGCTGACCTTGTAAAATAGGTTTGGGAGTATTCTCTCTTCTATTTTTTTTTTTTGAAGACTTTGAGAAAGATTGGTGTTAATTATTATTTGTTTCTTTTTTTTAAGTTTATTTATTTATTTATTTATTGAGAGAGAGAGAGAGAGAATTCCAAGAAGGCTCTGTGTTGTCAGCATAGAGCCCAACGGAGGCCTCAATCTCATGAACTGTGAGATGATAACCTGAGCCAAAATCAAGAGTCAGATGCTTAACTGACTGAGCCCAGGTGCCCTAGGTGTTAATTTTTCTTTGAATTTCTAGTAAAATTGCCAATGAGTCATCTGGTCCTGAGCTTTTATTTGTTGGGAGAACTTTGATTACTGATTCAATGTCCTTAACTAGTAATTGGTCTCCTCAGATTTTCTGTATCTTCCTGATTCAGCACTGGTGTGTTGTATGTTCCTAAGTATCTTTCCATTTCTTCTAGGTTGTCCAATTTGTTGGCATACAGTTATTCATAGTAGCTGCCTACAATCTTTTGAATGTTTTATTGTCAGATATAATGTTTCCTTTCTTGTTTATAATTTCATCCATTTGGGTTCTTTTTCTTTTTTTCCTGAAGAGTCTAGCTAGGAGTTTGTCAATTTTGTTTGCCCTTTCAAAGAACCAACTCTTAGTTGGGTTAATCTTTTCTACTGATCTCCTGCTCTCTATTTCTGCTTGAATATTTATTATTTATTTCCTTTATTCTGCTAATTTTGGGCTTGGTTGCTCTTCTTTCTCTAGTTCCTTAGGGCATAGAGTTAGCTAGTTTATTTGGGATTTTTCTTGCTTCTTAATCTATGTATTTATTGCTATGAACCTTCCTCTTAGACTGCTTTGCTGCATCCTACACTGTGGTAGGCTGTGTTTGTATTTTCATTTATATCAAGAAGCTATTTTATTTCCCTTTTAATTTCTTCTTTGGCCCACTAATTGTTGTGCAGACTGCTGTTTAATTTCCATGTGTTCATGAATTTTTCAGTTTTCCTCTCATTATTGATTCTAGTTTAATGCCATTGTACTCACAGGAGATACTTGGTATAATTTCAATCTTATTGAATTGGATAAGAGTTGTTTTGTAGCCTACCAAATGTTCTATCCAAGAAAATGTTCCATGTGTGCTTAAGAATGTGAATTCTGCTGTTGTTGGATTGAATGCTCTGTATATGTCTGTTAGGTCCATTTGGTCCATAGTGCTGTTCAAATCTGCTGTTTCCTTATTGATGCTCTGTATAGGTGATCTATCCACTGCTGAGAATGGGGAATTAAAATATCCAACTATTCTTATATTACTCCTTCTGGCTCTGTTAGTTTTTGTTTTATATATTTAGGTGTCTCAATGTTGGGTGCAAAAGTATTTACAATTGTTATATCTTCTTGATGTATTGTCCTCTTTATCATTACATAATGACTTTTTTGTATTTTTTTTTTACCATTTTTGATTTAAAGTCTGATATATGTATAGCTACCCTGCTTTCTCTCTTTTTTTTTTCATTTTCTTCTTTTATTTTTTTCTTTGTTTGGTTACCGTTTGTGTAAAATGTCTTTTTCCATCCCTTCACTCTCAGTCCGTGTGTCTTCTCTAAGGCTAAGAAAGTCTCTTGAAGCCAACATATTGTTAGGTCTTGTTGTTGTTTTAATCCATTCAACCATTCTTTGGTTTCTAATTGGTGACCTTAGTTGATTTATATTTAAAGCAATTACTGATAGTAAGGACTTACTATTGCTATTTTGCTATTTTTGGCTGTTTGTAGATTCGTTGTTCCATGTTTCTTATCCTGCTGTCTTTTGTGTGTTTTAATGTCTTTTGTTATCAGTACACTTTGACTTCTTTATCATGTTCTATTATTTAACTACCATAGGATTCTCCTCTGTGGTTACCACTAAGCTTATGTAAATTTATAATATCCTATTTTGAACTGATAACAGTTTAAATAAAATGTGTAAATCTTATAATTTTACTTCTCTTCCTGGTCACATTTTAAGTTTTTGCTTTTAAAATCTACATGTTCTTTTACTATGTAACTAATAACAGAATACTGTAGCTATAGTTATTTTACTACATTTGATTTTAACTTTTAAACTACAGTTTTAATTGAATCATACACCACTATTACCATATTGTAGAACATAACTATGACTATACATTTATCATTACCAGCAAGATTTATTGTCTTTTTTAGTGTTTTTATGTTGATAATTATCATTCTTTTACTTTTCAAAGAACTCCTTTTAACATTTCTTTTAAGGCAGGTCTTGTGGCAATGAACACCCTCAGCTTTTGTTTGTTTGGACAAGTCTTCATCTCTCCTTCATTTCTGAAGAACAGCTCTACTGGGTATAGAATTCCTGATTTTCAGTTACTTTCTTACAATATTCTGAATATGTCATCCCATTCTCTCCTAGGCTGAGGTATCTGCCAGTAGTCTGATAGGGGTTCCCTTGTTTAGAACTTCTGTCTTTTCTCTTGCTGCTCTCAAAATTGACTTTTGACAATTTAATTATAATGTGTCTTATTATAGTCCTACTTGTGTTCAACCTATTTGGAATTTTTTGGGCTTTATGGATCTGGATATCCATTTCTCTCCCCAGATCTGAGAAGTTTTCAGCCATTATCGCTTTAAGTATACTTTCTGTCCCTTTCTCTTCTCCTGGATTTCCCATAATACAAATATTATTTCTTATTATATTCCATAATACACATAGGCTTTCCTCATTTATTCATTTGTTTTGCTCCTCTGACTAGGTAATTTCTAGTGTCCTATCCTCTAGGTCTCTGATTCTTCTGTATGGTCAAGTCTACTTTTGAAACTCTATATTAAATTCTTCAGTTCAATTATTGTATTTTTTAACTCTAGGATTTCTTTTTTATGGCTATTATATTTTTGGTAAAACTTCTTTTTTGTTCATACACTGTTTTTCCCAATTTTATTTAGTTGTCTGTGTTTTCTTGTAGTTCATTAAACTTCCTTAAGAGAATTATTATTAATTCTCCAGCAGTTCATAGATCTCCATTTTATGAGGGTCCCATTATTGGAGCTTTATTACTTTCTTTGGTGGTGTCATATTTACCTTTTTATGATCCTTGACTCCTTATGTTGTTGTCTCCTCATTTGAGCATTCAGGGGCCTCTCCCAGACTTTACAGGTTTGCTTTGGCAAAGACAGTTTTTCATCAGTCAGCTAACTTTGGGTTTCTGTGTGTCTTTGCTGGTAATGTCCTTGGGCAGGTGGGGCCTGCTTTTCTGATCTATTTTTGAGCAAGGCAATTGTTGAAGCTCTGAGGATGGGGATAGTGTAGGGGTGGTTTGCCCCTGGCTGAGAACAGTTGCATAGGACCACTGGCTTGGTTTCCTACCTAAATGAAGCTGTAGCATGAGATCCACAGTTGCCTGGATTCTCTGGTCAGGCTTACTAGATGGTTGGGACTGGGTACTATCTTCAGTACCCATAGATGGGGCTATGAATTAGCTTCCCTGCCCTATCAAGATAGCCTTATCCAACCTGTTGTTTGAGGACCCAAATCAGACCAGACTGTGCATTCAATTTCCTGGTCAGGTGAGACCACTGGTTTTGCTCTGCAGACAGACAAAACCATGGGGTGGGCTCTCTGTTCAAGCACCAGTATGTGCAGGGCTGCTGCTGAATGGGCAAGACAGCTTCCTATGTACTCAGGTTAGGTTCCCTGGTTGGATAGGCTGAAATCTGTATTCAGCAATGGGTAGGGCTATTAATTAGCTTCTCAGCCTGGGCAAAGCAGGAAAAGCAGCTCTAGAGTTGGTAAAGCTTGCTAGTGCTTATCTTAAGCCAACCTGCACCCCAAGTTCCCTGACCAAACAGGGCCACTGGCTTTGCCCTGAAAAGTACCAGCTCTGCCTAGCTCTTGGCTCAAGTGCCACTGAACTGCAAGCGTCTGGTAGTTATCTCCTGCCCTCTGGCCAGATGGGGTTGGAAGATACTCTCCATGGTAGGTGGGGCTGTCTCAGCTTCCATGCCTGGGCACGAGGGGTAGGGGTTGCTCCAGACTGCTCTAGTTTCCCAAACAGGTTCTCTGATTGGGAGGGGCTGGAAGCTACCCTCAGCCCTGGCCGTGAATTAATCTCCCTGCCTATGCATAGCATGGGAATGTTCCATGCCTGGTATTGCCTTTGCTCTGGGGATGATCAACTCTGTCTGCTCGCTTCTCAGCTCTAGTGCTTCTAGGCCACACTACTTTTAGCAGTTGTTGCCAGGTCAGATGGGGCCAGAAGACATTCCCCACAGTGTGTCGGACTATGATTCAGCTCCTTACTCAGGGCCAGCAAAACTCCTCATTTGAGGATCTAAATCAGGCAGACTTGTACTTTTTGGAGTTCCCTCATCAGAGTACACCCCAATTTGGTTCTGCCGATGAGCAAATCCTCTGGCTGGGATTACTAAAAGGGCAGAGCAGGTATGAACCTGGTCTGCCAACATCCATGTGCTGATTGTTGCAAGCCCCTCTCCTTTTGTCTGTCGTGGTCAGATCCCCAGTGGCTGAGATTTCCTGAATCCTCGTGGTGAAAGATTAGAGTAGGGGCTCCTGCAAAGAAACCCATAATGCTGGGGGTTGTGCTAATTGTCCCTTTGTTGTTCTCTTCCCAACACAGGATCTGGAGGCTCAAGGGAGACCTCTTCATTGGGTGCTGTGCTGTGCTGGTGGAGGGGCAGTGTGGTCAGTATGTAGCTGCTTCTCTTACCCTTGTAATCTGCCTTGGCCTCTGTGGTGTAGTGGGCCTCTCTGGGGTTCTTCAGCTGCACCCCATGTTTTAGGACTCTATCAGTGGCATCCTATTCTTGAATAGTTGTTTGTTTTTCTTTTGAGTGGAAATAGTCTATGTCACCTTGGTAATGTTAACCCCAACTTCAAGCCTTGTGCCTGTCCCATGTGGGAGCACATTGACAAAAGTTGGGAACAAATACCAATTAGAGGTTACAATGACCCACATGAACATATAAGTAACTAACAAAAATCTACCCTATAATATCACAGTTATGCTCTCTAACTCCCTCCAAAAGTAAACCAGATGAAGTCTTTGTTTCAATTAGCATTTACTATTGTTATTCATTTCATGGGTCCAGAAGAGCCTTTGGTGGGCATAGTTCTTAGATTTATTCTAAGCAACTCGATAGAGAGAAGCTGAAATAATGGCTCCCACAAGACCAACATACCTAATAAACTCATTTACGGGCCTGTAAAGCAGACGACGTGGAAGGATTCCTACTGGCCTCTCTTCCAAAGCTTTTACAGCCCAACTCCTTCTTACTGGTTATGAAGAGGCTGGACCACCCACTAAATTTTCTCCAGCTAAGTAAACAGTTATAGCTGAGAGAAGTACAAACTTCTGGGCTTACTCTTTTTAGATCCACCCAGTGTTCATTCGAGTCTGAGTTCCAGCAGGTAATAGACAAATCCCAACAGAATAAAACTGGGATCTTAATTAAGCCTTACCGCCAAATGCATGAAATCATCAGGTTGGTCCTCAACCTGTGTCTACCATCACTCTTCTTTCCATTGAAAAACTGCCTGGCTTACAGAAACCAATGCTGCTTAGATGAAACAGATCATTATAACACTGATTCCATGGAAAAAAGAAAAATGGAGCAGTTACAAAGTAAGTTCCATTAGTAAACTGACAGTATTTAACAACAGAGAGATTGTATACCAGGGGATGAAGAAGGAAAAATATGACAACCACAGTTTTAAGCAGTAGCTGTCAGCATGAGAGAGACACTAGCCTATGCCAAAATAAACTACAAGGAGAAGAAAACTGTTTACCAGTAAGACAAAACTGCTTTCTGAATTTGTAATCATTTTCCTTTAGAGTCATTCTTTGGTTTCTGAAAGGGACAAGGTTGAAGGTCTATACAGAATTCTGATGAGATCAGGGGAAAAAGTAGCAGCTGGTATGTATTTAGCAAACATATATTAAGTGCCTACAGGGTGTAAGATGTTGCATTTGGTAAAGCCTGCATCATGCTTTATGACCTTGTGGGTAAGTACTATGCAATTTCAGTGGGTGTTCTTTTTTTTTTTTAATATTTTATTGTCAAATTGTTTCCCATACAACACCCAGTACTCTTCCCCTCAAGTGCCCTCCACCATCACCACCACCTCTCTTCCCCCCTCCCCCCTCCCCCCAACCCTCAGTTCATTCTCAGCATTCAATAGTCTCTCAAGTTCTGCATCCCTCTCTCTCCCCAACTCTCTCTCCCTCCTCCGTTCCCCCTGGTTCTCCATTAGGTCTCTCTTGTTTTCCTGCCACAGAACTGCTCAAGGCAGATCTAGACAACATATCAGATCAAGAATTTAAAAAGCTGGTCATAAGATTAATCGCTGGGGTCGAGAAAAGCATCAAAGAATCAACGGATGA
>NC_043705.1:115361439-115395164 GCF_006229205.1 Suricata suricatta
ATTTTTGACCAGAAGACACCTACAGGTTGAAAGTAAAGGGATGGAGAAATATCTATCAGGCAACTGGAAGCCAAAAGAAAGCTGGGGTAGCCATACTAATTTCAGACAAACTGGACTTTAAAGTAAAGGCAGTAACAAGAGATGAAGAAGGACATTATATAATAATGACAGGATCTCTCCATCAGGAAGAGCTAACAATTATAAATATCTATGCGCCTAACTCGGGAGCACCCAAATACATAAAGCAACTAATCACAGAAAGAAACAATCTTATTGACAAAAATGTGCTAATTGCAGGGGAATTTAATACTCCACTGACAGCAATGGATAGATCAACCAGACAGAAAATCACTAAGGAAACAATGGACCTGAACGACACTTTGGAACAGATGGAACTGATAGATATATTTAGAACTCTACATCCTAAAGATAGGAAATTTACCTTCTTATCGAGTGCACATGGCACATTCTCCAAGATAAACCACATACTGGGGCATAAAGCAGCCCTCCATAAGTATAAACAAATAGAGATCATACCATGCACACTTTCAGACCACAATGCTATGAAACTTGAAATGAACCATGGGTGTTCTTGATAAAAGATGACTGCCCCCTCCTGGCCACCTTTTATGAGATTGCTTTTTTATTTTATTTATTTTTATTTTTATTTTTTGGGGGGGGGTTTAACTTATTTTATTTTTTTTATTGTTTTTCATAATATTTTATTGTCAAATTGTTTTCCATACAACACCCAGTGCTTTAAGACTGTTGTTCCCATCACCTGCCCTCATTGCTCTTCCTCCTCTGAGATGTCACAAACTCCCAGTGAAACAGAGTGTCCCCCTGGTCTTTAAAGGGCCAATCCACTTTCAGATGACAGAGACTAAAACACAAGAAATCTTACATAGCTCCTTTACCGAATAGGGCTGAGAACATCCTACATACGGGGATGGCTACACTGTCCCTCCCACAATCTTTTCTTTCCATTTTCCTCTCTTGTTCTATAATGACCACAGACCTTTACCAACGTTCTCACCATGGCAGAGTTCCAGAGACAGGCCTGGGTATGACCTCACCAGAGATCCCAGTCTATTTACTGCCCTAGCTGCTTCTCGTACTTGGGCTCTGCTCCAATTTTCCATTTCTATTTCTCAAACCCACACCTGGTTCTGCTAACTCCGTACCCTAAGACTCTGTAATTGGTCTCAGGGTATCTTTGTATCTCTGAATTATTTCTTTTTTTCCTGCATCTAGAACCAATTATGCCCAGGATCCAAGTTAGCTGGGAGTTTGCATAAACCCAGATAAAACGTACTTTTTGAGGATAAATTTAAACTTGAGGTAAGAGAAGTCTGGTTATGAGAGAGGCTACCCTGGGGATCCTACCAAGAAGCAAAGTGAATTTATCTTCTCCATGCAGAGTCTCGGGGCCTCCTATCCAAGGCGGGGACCTCTGCTCATGGTGGATTTGCAGAACAAATCTGGACTGGGGACCTGAACCCAGAAGCCATTTGCAAGCAGTTAAATTGCCACCTGCAGAATCCAGAGCACAGGTGTTAAGATGCATCCACTGACTTTAGTTAAGTCTTTTATATAATTAACCACTTGTCCTCAAGAACTTGCCTAGTGTTGACTAGGAAAAATAACATCCTGAGCATAGTAAGTTTTATTTCACTTCGATTTTCCTGTAAGTGATAACGTAATTTTTTCAAAGACCTTCAGGATCATAAAGAATTTTCATAGTGGCCTCATCAATGTTGGTAACCAACTCACACTTAACCACTACAAAAAAGGAAGCAGGGATAGGAAGAAGGTAACATACATAAATTAAAGTCACAGATAATCCTCAGACCTCTTTAATTGAGTTTTAACCTCATCCTGCTAAGCCTTTTTATCAGAGCTGCTAAGAAATAACCAATGTAACATATTTAAGCTTCATCGAGTCTATTTCCTCTCCCTGGTTTCTACTTGGGCTGCTAATGAGCTGTGAAGTGGCCAAAGATACCTGGCCTCCACACAGGAGGGAGAAGACTGCACGCTGGATAATCCACAAAGTCATATGGATACCACGCAAGAAGCTTGTTATTCCAGCCCCGGGAAACAGGACTTCTGGGGCTAAGCGGGCATTTTTCTCCCAAATAACTGCCCCTACACAGTTGAAATCTCATGAAAGGGGTACTTTTGTTGTTGTTGTTTAAAGCATTAGGTCTTTGGTAATCATCTGATTATCAAATTTGGCTACATTAGTCTACTGAGATGCAGAAATGTGCAATAGTTGTCAGGGATACACAACTTGTCAATGGCAGAGCTGAGGAACGGCTTATAGTGGGACACTGTCTTCCTCAGGGACCTCGTTAAGGATCTCTCTAATTCAACTTTATTTCCTTGTCATTAAAAAAATGTTTTCTCCCAGAGCCATGAATCCAGGATGCCACGGTAAGAACCTTAAGGTGTTAAATGTTTAGGGTTGGGGGAGGGGGCAGTGACAGCACTACAAATTGAGAGGTGAATCAGCAGTGGCAGAGAGACCCCGGGAAGAGGATGTGTCAAAGTGTTTAATTCAAGTCAAAAAGAGTTATGGACAGTTTACTTGTTCTGTTACTTTTATTAATTTATAGTTTTAGCTAGTTGCTGATGGTCAGCCAGCCATTCAAGAATAGACCCCTAAAGGATTAGATACAGAGTAATTTTTGCTGTAGGAAAAAACATACAGAAATGAATATTGTTAGTTCATCAATACCTATATATGAAAGTGCCTATATATCACACACATATATATGTACATATATATTTACACACACACATATGCACACATATGTAAGTGAATATATAGAAGTATAAATATACACATATATATTCATGAAATATCTTTACAAACAAAAACAAAATCAGAAAAGATAGAAAGGCAGATGCACTATTCCCTAGGTAAGAAGGAAATGCAGATGACTTCTAAAGGAATTTGAATTTCATGAATTCAACAAAAATTTATAAAATGCCTTGCACATGCTGGGCCATGCTCTAAGCACTGAAAATAGAGCGTAGAAAAACCAGGGAAGCAAATAAGAAGGGAAGCACAGAGCTTATACTGTGGGTCAGGCAATAAATAAGTAATATATATCAGATGATGAGTACTGTGGAGAAAAATAAACAAGGACATGCAGGGAAGAATGTCTAAAGTGGTGAGAGTGTAGAACTCTTAAATGAGCTGTCAGGGAAGCCGACACTATGAAGGACAAAATCTGAAAGGAGATCTGCAAGAGATGAAGAATCCAGGCAGATTCCTGGAGGGACAGCACTCCAGGTGGGGAGAAGAGCAAGTTCAAGAGCCTCAAGGTAGGTGCTCGCCTGACACATCTGAGAAAGAGCCAAGATGACAGTAGGTGGGAACAGGCCGTTCTGTCACAACATGTGTTCCTGTAACAGCAATTAGCTCACAGACTATTGGTAAATAGTACGATGATGTTGGTATAATGTGACAAGATTTTCCTCAGGCAGATGGACCCAGAAGAGGAGCAGACCTCTAATCCCAGCAGGAGACGGGAGGCAAAGGCCTCAGCTTGGCTACTGCGCAGGCTGGAGTGACTTCAGCTCCATTTAAGAGAATCAAAAGGAGCACCTGCACCAGCGTTATGTCCCCAGAAACGTGCCCGCTCGAACCTGAACAGCTCTCCCAAGGTATCCTTTATTGCTTTCATTAGTGCTGAGGTTTTAAATTATGTAAGATAGGAAAGGTCTGCTCCAATCCAAAATTTCCCATAAGCCTTGTTATTTTTAAAGTATGTTTTGCAGAACACAAAGTTTTAAGAACACATGGAGTACTATAGCAGAAACATCTGCTCAAGTGAAATCAAGGGTTATGGAGAACCAGACCACACCGGGCCTTATAGGCCACTATGAAATGGGGAGGCACTGGAGAGCTTTGGGCAGAGGCAGGAGATGATGTTATGTGCTGAAAACGAACTGGTGGGGGAAGAGGGGATCAAATGAAAGAGTGCAGAGGCAGGTAGACCAGGTAGGACCCTTTGTAATAATCCAGATGAGAGAGGATGGTGGCTTGGACCACAAAGGTAGGAGTGGAAAAATGGTGTGAAATGGTTAGGAAGACTCCAAAATGTTTCAGCCTAAGCAGCTCAAGGATGGAGGTGTCACCAGCTGAGATGGGGCTGGGCAAAGGATGGTACAATTAAGGGTGATCAGTTCAGTTTTGGTAAAGTCAATTTTATGTGCCTATAACGCATCCAAATGGAGAGTTCAACATGTCCAGAGCTCAGGGGAGACTAATTTGGAAATTTTCAGTTATAGATATTATTTTAAGCAACAAGAGTAAACATAGTCAAATTCCTATCAAACATTGAGTTTCCAGCAACCCACTGGCAACTAGACAAAGCCTATAGATTTAATTTTAATTCTTAGCACAAAAGCTTGGATGCCTGGAATAGAGGCAGGAAATATATATGGTGGCAGAGGGGTTCCCACCCACCCCCAAAAGAAAAAGGTCTGAGGCCTGGTTCCTGGGTCATTCTAACAGAAGTTGGGGTAATGAGCAAAAACAACAAAGAAAGCCTATAAGGAAGACTTGTGAGACGTGAGGAGTATCAGGAAAGTGTCTTGTGTCCTGGACACCAAGTAAGGAAGGAGAGGGGGTGGTGATCAAACAAGTCAAAGAAGAGGAAGACCAAGAATATGCTACTGAACTGAGCAATCAGAAAATGATGAGCTAATGTCCTGGTGGCCAAGCACGGTTTCAGTTTCCATCTGTCATCCCACCATAATCAGTGGAGTATAGACAACTTTCCCAGGGAGTTTTGCTGAAAAGAGGGATTTAAAAAAAAATGGAATAGTGGCTAAATACACAGGATCGACAGCCGTATGCTTATTTTTTAATAGTATTGGGACATTACAGCGTGTTTCTATGGTGACTGGAATGATCCAATGAAGAGAGAAAATAGATAATACAAGAAAGGGGAGAATTGCTGGGGTAACATCCCTGAGTAGAAGGCCAGGGGGAAAGCAAGTGTCAGGTGGAGAGGTCTGTCTTAGCTCTTTGTTAACAGGCGGGAGGCAGAGCATATGGACACTGATTCTGAGAGACAGTAGATGTGGTGGTGGGAGCTTGTAGATTCTCTTCTGTTTGCATCTGGGTTCTGTTTGTTTGGTTTTGCAGTAAAATAGGAAGCCCTGTTATCTGCACAGAGGAAGGATGTGGGAAGTAAGCATTAGAGGTTTAATGAAAAATGAGAAGGTGTGAAATAGTTGTCTAGAAGAGGAGAAAAGTAAATGGACAAGGGAAATAAGGGGCAATGCCAGACATTACTAAGGGCTCCATGAAACTAGTGGCTGTGCATTTAAAGAGAAACCAAGTCAGCACGGTGAGCATTTTCTCCAGTGTTACTGAGCCATCAGGTACATAAAGGGTATAGGTGGGGAGTTGAATATAATCTAGGATGGAATTTGCCAGACAGAAGTATGATGAAACAAGAGAAGTGCAAAAGATTATGATAATGAACTTCTATCTATGATTTGAATGTTTGTGTCTCCTCCAAAATTCCTATGTGAAATCCTAACACCCAAAGGTGATGGTATTAGTAGGTAGGGCCTTTGGGAGACAATAAGATCATCAGGGTAGAGCTGTCATGAATGAGATTAGTGCTTAGAAGAGATCCACAGAGTTCCTCCCACCAGATGAAGACACAAGAAGTCTGTGACCTGGAGGAGGGTCCTCACCTGACCATGCTGATGCTCTGATCTCAGATTTCCAGCCTCCAGCACTATAGAAATAAATTTCTGTTGCTTTTAAGCTACCCAATCTCTGGTATGTTACTATGGCAGCCTGAATGGACTAAGACATGAACCATAGAATATGGTATGTGGTAAGGATGTTTATTTCTCGTGAGCAGCAAGTGGAGAGTTAGCCTGTGTAGGTTTTAAGTAGTTGTCATATAGCAAATGACCATCCCTAGATACATATTTCATCACATACTGATATCTTTTCCTCCTTACCAGGGCAATGGGTACAATGTGTAATATCACCATTCATACCACGAGTACACATCTCTTGAGGTTCACTACTTATAATAAATAGTCTACCAACTGGGCCCTCAAATAAAGGCTCTATAAATAGTGGAGGGGACCAGTAGCAGGAGTGTGGCATAGAACATTACCATATTGCTATGAACTCATTTGCAAGTCATTTTCATGCACATGCCTCCTCCAGGCTTCCCCACTGCTCTTATTCCATCCCTGATTATTACACTTCTGGAGAGATTCTCAATGTCTTTTCTATTTTTCCCCCCTTTGGACCTTCACCCATCAGTGAGCTATAGAATGAGCCCTCTGATTCCCACAACCACATATAGTCTTGGGCAATGAGACCGGGACAAGCAGAACTAACCGGTGATTCTGGCTGCTATGAGGCATTTACAAGTTTCTTTGCAAGAAATATCAGAAAGCAGATGCTAACCCAAGATCAAATTAGGTCAGGGCCCTGAATACTTTGAATATACCTTTCTTTTTTTGGCAGCTTGTGGACTCTAAAATAGCATTTCCCATCTGGGCTGGTTATTCTATTTGGCTCTGCTCCCCTGGCAGATCCATTCTAAGTCTTTACTCCTCCACCTCAGGAGACTTGCCTGCTGTGAGCTGGCTGACTTCCTACCGGGTCTGAACAGTGTAGATTTGAGAGTCAGAGAAGGCTTCCCCACAACTCCTGTATTCTGACAGAACCTAAGTCCTGACAGGATTCTAGCTTCTCTCACCTGTCCCTCCTCCACAGCACCTGCTCTTCCAGAATAAGAGTAACACCATTTCCTTCCACTGCTGCTTCCCATACAGGGGTGATAACAGCCCCCACCTCATGGCGAGGGTCTGAATGCCTCAACACATCTTGCTGGTGACTTCAACCCTACCCACACTTCTGTCAATCTCCCCTTCATTAAAGTCTCTTGAAACTTGAAGTTAGACTGTTTGTTGACGGGATCCGGACTGATGAAGCATTTTAAATTCCACCATGTGTAATTTTACAACTGCACGTCAGTCCCGAAGCTGCTAGATCAAAGGAAGGAAAAGCAAATCCCAAACACATGTAATATGTTCCTTCATTCAGTGAGTCTAGGTGAATATGTTAACACCTATGTCCTACTAAAAGTAGAGACAGAACACTTTAAGAACTTTAGAATCACTTAACAGGGAACTAGCTCTACATATATCTTTTTTCTAATCAAAGTTTCACTTCCTTTTTAAAAATTTTTTAATGTTTTATTTTTTGAGAGAGAAAGAGAGACAGTGCAAGCAGGGGAGGGTCAGAGAGAAAGGAAGACACAGAATCTGAAGACAGGCTCCGGGTTCTGAGCTGTCAGCACAGAGCCTGATGCAGGGCTTGAAACCACAAACCTTGAGATCATGATCTTAGCGAAACCCAGATGCTCAACCAACTGAGCCACCAAAGCACCACACCTTTAAAAATTTTTTTTAATGTTTTATTTATTTTTGAGAGACAGAGAGAGACAGCACAAGCAGGGGAGGGTCAGAGAGAGAGAGAGGGAGACACAGAATCTGAAACAGGCTCCAGGCTCTGAGCTGTCAGCATAGAGCCTGAAAAGTTTCATTTTTGAATCAAAAGTTTCACTTTTTTAAATGTTTTTAATTTATTTTTGAGAAGCAGAGAGAGACAGCATGAGCAGGGGAGGGTCAGAGAGAGAGGGAGATACAGAATCTGAAGCAGGCTCCAGGCTCTGAGCTAGCTGTCAGCACAGAGCCCGACGCGGGGCCTGAACCCACAAACCATGAGATCATGACCTGAGCCAAAGCCAAATGCTTAACTGACTGAGCCACCCAGGTGCCCAAAGGACACTTACAAAGGGTAGTGGTCACCTTTGTTAAAATCTTTTTCTATGAATCTTGGAACTATAATCATTTTGACAACAGAGGTGATTTGATACCATAGACAGCTGGTTATTAGATTATTTGAGAGTTCTCCTAATAAAAGCCCCTAAATTTCTGTTTCAGAGAAAGAAACATAGGGAATAAGAATTTTAATATACCTTGGGGCACCTGGGTGGCCCAGTCGGTTAAGCATCACCTCTTGATTTTGGCTCAGAACATGATTTCAGGGTTGATAAATTTAAGCCCTTGTGTTGACAGTATGGAAATTGCTTGGGATTCTCTTTTCCTCTCTCTCTGCTCCCCTCCCCCACATGCATGCACTTTCTTTCAGAGTAAATAAATAAACTTTAAAAAAAAAAAGAATTTTAATATACCTGAAAAAAGTCTTCAACAGTAACAACTGGCCCATTGGCTAGCTAATTTGTGCAAAATGTCAACAGTTTAGTAACACAATCTTATATGTATCCAAGATTGGCAGGTTGGCTGTAAAGACTGAGGTCAAAGAATACTTCTGTTAATTTTCAATGATTTTGTTTAATAATCAACTGTTAATGACTACATCCCTATTTCCTTGTAAGGACCTAGGATCCTGAAAGTCTAGGGAAAAATTTGCTATTACTCAGCTGAACTCAGGTCAGGGTGAAATTTCTAAGGCAGATCTATGAGTCCAATGGTTTCCTATCTTAAGTAAAATAACTTTTAGACTGACCAATGTCACCATTGATGTCAACATCAAATAGATGTGAACATTTCTTTGCACAGGATACATAGTCTATAAAGCCTGGAGAGGAAGCCCAAAAATGTATTTCTGTTAAGAATTAATAAATAGAAAACAGTTTAACCTAACAATGGATCAGAACTGTTTTTGCTATGAAAAAGGAAGTAAATGAAAATGCTATGTTGGCAACATTTTATACACTTTGCTACTAAGAAGTATGGTAAAATGAGCAAAACCAGACAAATCTCAGTTCAAATTCTGGCTTTGCCTTTGTCACTTCATTCATCTTGAGCATATAAATTTACATCTCTCAGACCCAGCTTTGGGGTGCCTAGGTGGTTCAGTTGGTTAAGCATCTGACTTCGGCTCAGGTCATGATCTCACAGTTTGTGGAATTGCTGTATTTTTTTAAGAGAAAAATCCTGGGGCACTTGGGTGGCTCAGTCAGTTAAGCGTCCGGCTTCATTCAGCTCAGGTCATGATCTCACAGTCCATGGGTTCAA
Source organism: Suricata suricatta (assembly GCF_006229205.1). Classification (NCBI taxonomy): domain Eukaryota; kingdom Metazoa; phylum Chordata; class Mammalia; order Carnivora; family Herpestidae; genus Suricata; species Suricata suricatta. The sequence continues at coordinate 115,370,542 of NC_043705.1, forward strand.
GCCCCGTGTCAGGCTCTGTGCTGACAGCTCAGAGCCTGGAGCATGTCTTCGGATTCTGTGTCTCCCTCTCTCTCTGACCCTCCCCCGCTCATGCCGTCTCTCTGTCTCTCAAAAATAAATAAAAACATTTAAAAAATAATTTAAAAAATGATCCAGCTTTATCATTCAAACTACAGGAAAAAATATTAATTTCCAGGGCACCTGGGTGGCTCAATTAAGTGTCTAACTTTGGCTCAGGTTTTGATCTCGCTGTTTGTGAGTTCGAGTCCCATGTCTAGCTCTGTGCTGGCAGCTCAGAGCCTGAAGCCTGCTGTGGATTCTGTGTCCCCCTTCCTCTCTGCCTGCTCTCCCTGCTCATGATCGCTCTCTCTTTCCTCCAAAAATAAACATTAACAAAATTTTTAAAAATTAATTTCCTTCGCTTCACAGATACCATCAATTATGAGATATCATATCTCATTTAGAAATGGCTTTGGGGAGAAAATTACCACATTAAATATACTTATTATATAATGAACCCTGAGTTAATAAATATTCAACTGGATAAATTATGGCTTAGAAGAGAGGACACAGGACAAGATTGTCCATTTTATTGAGTGTGTCATGTGGAGTAAATCACAAAGGAAGTAAAGAACACATATGGCTCCTGGCTCTAGAGTAAGTCCTCAGTAAATACTGATGATTTATTGTTAGCGCTAGTATTCCAAACGAGAATCATCCACTGAGATTTTTGCTCAATACATTGCAGTTCAAAATAACATGGAATTTGGAGGTAAAACACATTGTACAGAGATTTTTTCCTTTCACTTTACATGACTCTTTGAAGTTATCTAATAATTTCAGAATCAAAACTAGAACCCATATCTCCTATTTGTCTACATAAATAACAATAATAAGGCTTCTCATGTGCACTTTTTGCTTTGTACTAATCACTTTAGTATAATATTATTGTGTCACCACAGCACTCAATGTGACAATGTAGTAGGTATTAACATACCATTTTACAGAAGAAAAAGCTGAGGCCCACACAGGATAAGTGAATCTCACCAGGCAGGCTCTTGGTCAGAGTCAGAGCACTGATCCAAATCCAGGTCTACCAGATTCCAAAGTCTGGACTCTTTCCACTGAGCTTCTTTGGCTTCTTACGTGCTCCTTCTGGAAATTCTGTTTTGTTCTGTTTTTGTTTTTTGTGGGGTTTTTTTTGATGCTGGAAGTCTTACCTTTTTAACAAAACTACTAACTCCACAAGTTCAAGGACAATGTTACTCAATCTTTTGAACATCTATGGCACAGGACTGGACCCTGGGTAGGTGCTCAAGAAAAAAATCATAAACACTGAAGCACTTGAAACTTGCAAACCGTGGACAAAATTGCTCAAGTAATGACTTGTGTCTGGATGCCATCCCTTTTCAGGAAGTACTTCCTTGCTTCTTTAATCACTCTTGATTCATCAGTCCCAGGATTGGGCTTGAGCAGAAATTCTCTTCAGCTCTAAGAAGGAGAATTCCAGCATATTCTCCTGTTGGTCCTATGCCAGTCCTGCTTTCCTTAACAGTCAACAACTCCCAGCACGCATGCTCAACAATCCCAAAGGCGAGGCAAGCCTGAGAGGCACGGGGGTGAAATCTGACTGTCCTTGAGAGCAGAGAAACCACTTCCAACAAACCCCATTCAATGTTAGGCATTAAAAAACCTAGAGCAATTGTTAGCTGAAAAGGGTAGAGTTTGCTGATGCCTCTCTTCTTTACATGTTTAAGGAGAATAAAGCCCCTCTTAAGATAATAAGGAGATATAGAATAGAAGGTAAGAATTTCCTGAAAGACTCTTGGAAAGGTGCTATGATTGAAGTCCTCAGCATCCTTCCCCTGGCCTGGAGTAGATGTCACATCCTTTAGAAGAACATTTTCCTCATGTGAGACTATAGTTGAGGGATATAAAGGCAATGTGAAGCCAAGTAACATGGGATCCTTACCTATACTCTTCTTTTCTCTCCTTGAAACTGCCCTGCCCAGTGGGGTCTCTTCCCATTAAAAACTGGGAACAAAAATCTGGTGAAATGGACTAGGGCCTACAGTGAGGGCCCACAGTGGTTGTATTACTTCCCAGCCTGGGTGAATAATATCATCTAACCTGGGCAATGTCAATGAACTGTTGCTTTTTGAGTTAGCCTAAGCTTTACAGGACAGCTCAAAAAGGCAATCCCATCTTCCTTATAACTCGGTTTATAAAAAGACCACAGTGCCTAAAAGAGCTATAGGTCTCATATTCAAAAACCATATAAAAGATCAGCAAACACATAATTCAATTTTATGGTTTGTCTAATCAATGTATAAATTCAGTTAATACATTCAGCATATCTCTATTGCTTTCCTTAAGGTCCCCTTTTTATTGTTTCCTCTTTAAGCACAGATAGGCCTGCTATTCTGAGTCCTAATAAATTTTCTGTTGGAACATTTATAATGGTTTCTAATATCTTCCTGCAGATATTCATAATAAAGCTTTCAGTTTTATTTCCTTCAGTTCTCTGAGCAAATGTCACCTTACAAGAGAGATGTTCTCTGATGATCCCATATAAAACACTAAGTCTTGGTCAATCTGCTCCATCTATCCTCCTACCCTGTTTTGGTTATCTCTATGTGACATATCATTTTTTCTTTATTGACTGTCTCCTTCATTAAAAACTACTTTGTTTTGCCCACTGTGTAATCTCTACCACCTATAAGAGTGACAAGTTCCTAATAGGCTCTCAAAGTTTGTTAAATACATTAACAATCTTCAAAGGAATTCTTCATTTCACATCACTGCCAAAAGGTGACAGCACAGTCTTAGGTAAAAATACCACACCTCTTCAACCAGCTCTCGCTTTTTTTTTTTTGAGAGAGAGAGAGAGAGAGAGAGCAAGCGAGCACACGTATGAGTTGGTGAGGGGCAGAGCAGAAAAGGGACACAGAATCTGAAGCAGGAGCCAAGCTCTGAACTGTCAGCACAGAGCTCGACACAGGACTTGAATTTACAAGAGGTGAGATCATGACATGAGCCGAAGTTGGATGCTCAACTGACTGAGCCACCCAGGCACCCCCAACCACCTCTCACCTTAAAAACTGGAATAAATTGCATCTCCACTCCCCAAAGGAGCATTCTTTTTTAAGTGAATCATGCCCTTATTTTACTAGCACATTTTGTATTTTGACATTGGACCTATTTCTGAATGAGTTCATCTTTGAGATCCAAAAATGGTCAAAGACATTTCCCAAAGTCTTTTGACAACCTTTATACTGCACTATAAGAGGAAGCTTTATTTTTATTGCTTGGGCACAGAAAGATATCTGGAGCATGGCAGGAGAAAGATTGGATCCACATCTGACCTTGGAGAATTGTTGCAGAGACCCTGGTAATCATAAACTAAAGTTAGACAAAGCCTGGAGCACCCCACCAGGCAGCTAGAGTACACCTTGTAATCAAACGTTGCACATACCAGAACACGTTGTAACCTTTCCTTTGGTGATGTTCTCATATTCCATTTGAACACCATCTGAATCTGATCATCTTTCTGCCTTACTCTTTCTCCTCTAGATCAGGAGCTGACCACGTGGAGACAACATGTACACTATATCTCCTCCACATAATACTGTATATTCCTCCAATTTGTGAAAGAAATTTGGATATAGGGATGGGTATCCTGTACCAATGTGATGAATTCATTCACATCACCTAAGTTTAGAATTATAATCTGGGAGAAGTTGATTATGCTGCATGGAGGTGGGAAGAGAGAGAGTGAGAATATTTGGTCTGTCTTAAGGACAAATAAATTTTAAACCACAATTCCTTTCAAGTTCTGAATAATTTTTTCTAGTAGACATAATTTATAAGAATGATAAGGCACATTAATGGAAATCTACCATTTCCAATTAGTTGATACTATGAAATCATGTGTTACAAAGAGAAAATAATTATAAACTTTAGGATCCTGAAGCAAAAGGCACACTGATAGTATCTATAATTTTTCAAATTTGAGAAACAGTTTTAAAAATTTCTTTTTACGTTTATTTTTGAGAGACAGAGAGAGACAGAGCATGAACAGGAGAGGAACAGAGAGAGAAAGAGACACCAGACAGGCTCCAGGCTCTGAGCTGTCAGCACAGAGCCCAACGTGGGGCTTGAACCCATGAACTGTGAGATCATGATCTGAGCTAAAGTCGGATGCTCAACTGACTGAGCCACCCAGGCGCCCCTGAAAAAGTTTTAATTTTGTCCCTGGTTTTTCTTAATTCCTAAAACCTTGACAATTGGCTTGAGTACATTTTTTAAAACATTTTACTCAGTAATTCTCTGCCTATACTATTCTATACCTGTATTGTTGAAAATTTCAGGCTAGTGACTGAATCACCAGAGTTTATCATAATAAAGTATTCTGCAAACTATTCTTTGGACCTCAGTGCCTTGTCCTATAAACCATAAGAAATGGATTGGATCCCCGAGGTCCTTCTCTGTTTTATGAACCTCTTACTCGCACCCAATGAGTTTTTTGATGCAAGTGCCAATGGACAGGCAACGTTCCTGTTTAGAAGTCTGGATAACTACTTTAAGGGTGATATGGATGACTTGGATGACAATTCATCCTTCTAGAATAGTTAGCAACTTATCTAGTGTGATAGCAATGAATACAACACATGGAAAGCTGCCATAAGGTTAACAAAGTCACCCATCTGCCAAACATGGTCCTTACAGGATTTTTCTCTAAGCATTTTGTCACATAGTTTGCAGATCAGCTTATTTTTGAAACTTTCCAACTCTAGGGCTTTTTGGTCACATACACACACACACACACACACACACACACACACACACACACACATACACACACCAAAACCTGTTTTGTTTACAAATCTCAACACTTTTAACCAAGAGCAGTTGTTCTCAACCAGGAAGATCTCCTTAAGGTGGCATGTGGGAGGGCCAGGGGTTTTATTGATGGTCACAAGTTGGTGGGATGTTTGGGGGAGCATGTTACTTGGAACCAGCAAGTACAGATAAAGGAGGCTACTGAATAGCCTACGGTGTGTAGCACAGCCTCGCAATAGAGAACTGTCTTCCCAAAATGTCAACAGTGGCAAGACTGAGAAAGCCAAGTCTAGAGAGCACGGCTCTAGACTGACGGCAGCCCAGCTGAGTCTATGTGATGTAAATAAGAATTCTTGGGGTAATCCTTGTCTTCTCAAGTCTCCTGGACAGTCTTCATATCCATTTAGGATTTACTGAGTATTTAGGGGAGGCTTTGATATTAATGAAGTGAGAGAAATGTTAACTTGGATTAAAAAGTACCTACAACAACAAAAAAGTACCTACAATCAAATACATTGTTTCTTGGATGCCCTTTCCTGGTCATGTTATAGAGTAGGTTGACAAGCTGCCTTTTCTTTAAAAAACGTTATTGAACACTTTGACATGATTGGACCTCCCAGAGCAACACTTCGCCTCATTTCAACCCAAATCCTTGCAGAGTCAGTCCTGGGTTCCCACCCTTCTAAGTATGGTCTCACTGTCGGGTGTTGAGCTTTTACATAGAGCCTCATGCATGCTGGATGCAAACAACTCTGATGGTTTTTAACAACAGAGTATCTCTCTGCCCCCCGCCTCCAAGAGAAGAAGCCAGTTTAGAAAATGAACTCAAATAATTGAGCATGAGTATCTTGAAACTCTAACACTTTTAAGTTGTAAATTATTCTAAAACATCTCCCACATACCCATGCCTTTTGCAACAGAGGACGCTAAATTTAATCTTTTCTTAATGGTTTTAAGGCGTCATGCTATAGATGTTGGCTGTGAACCCCTGTAACTGCTTTATGCAGGGAAACAGAAACAGTGGTCCAAGCATTTACTTCATGAAGGTTCTTGTGGCCCTAGTAAATCCACTGGTAAGTAATGCTATTTTAAGCTCCCTACCCTCACAAAGTTACCAGAGACAGAGCATAAGCATTATCTGTAGAAACAGGAAATAAATCTTGAAGGTCTGAAATGTACTCTCTCATCCATATCAGATGCTGTGAATTCGCCAACAAAACTTGACTTGCAGGACTAGGTCAAAGACTGTACAAAGTCTGTTTTTCACATGATTTTGATATTAACTAACACTTACCAATGCTATTAGCCATACTCTGAATGGCTAAGTGCATTCCATGCATCATTTAATTTCAACCTTGTAATTACTCTGTGAGGTGGGTCCAAGTATTTTTACCCATTTTACAGATACAGGATGTGGAAGTAGAGAAAAACCAAATAATTCTCCCAAATGCTAAATAGATTTGAAGCTGGGTTATCTGACCCTGAAGCTTTGTTTAAACCACAACCCAAGGGGCTACAAGATGATAGTCTGGGGGCTAAGGGTGGACAACACTATCAATGTTATGTAAGCCAAACAAAACATAACTTTGGGGGCTCTGTCTAAAGATGAGCAGCTAGTAGGGCCCACCTGGCTCAACTGGTAGAGCATGTGACTCTTGGTCTCGGGGTTGTGAGTTCGAATCACATGTTGGGGGTAGAGTTTTCTCATAAAAATAATAAAATAAAATCTTAAAGTTGGGCAGCTTGTGCCTGGCAAAAAGTTTCCACCAAGGGGCAGGCGAGGGTTGATATTCAGCCCACACTTGACTTGCCCAGCCAGGGGTCATGGTATGAAGAAAGGGGGGCCATTTCCTAAGTTGTACGAAGGAGCTAGATGGGCTAGCGGCAAGCCTGGTCAGCAACTCTAACAAATTAGATGATGACACACAACTCCACCTTTACTGCTTCTCAAGGCAGGGAAGGGGAAGGAAGGAAAACAGAAAGGAAGGAGGGAATTAGAACTAGCATAGGGGCACATGCTTTCCTGTGTGCAACTGGCTCATTTCACCTTTATGCTACCTGCCAAGACACCCCAGGCTTTCTGAGTTTGTAGCCTTTGTACTCCATTGCCCTTCTGGCATTTTGTTTTAAAATCCCCTCCCTTTTCTGTCTGAACAAGGGTCTAGTCCCAGTGCTTCAACTGTGTTAGCAAACCCCCCCCCCCCCCCCCCCCCCCCCCCCCCCCCCCCCCCCCCCCCCCCGCCCCCGCAGACTACCAGAAACGTCCAGCTCTCCCGAGCTGACTGACTCCTGCAGGTGACTGGGCAGGGTGGATTCTGTTTTCCTTTGCAGGCTGAAATTCTTGTTTTTAGGACACACTGTTCTCTTGAGGCTCTATGCCTGACAGAAAAAAAAACACCCCCAAAAAACACAGAACGCACTATGCTGTGGGCAGCCAGGAATGGCGGAAAGACTTATGTATTTGATAACTGTTCCCCTTAAGGCACTTCCTTATGAACGTGAATGTAAAAAGTACCCACATGAATGTTTACATTGTAGAGACATCACTCTTTCTTCTCCTAAGACCACAGCAGGTCTCACCCAGGCCCGGGACACGTGAGCAGTCAACAAAGAGCCACAGGGGAGGGGTGACTGGAAGATGCAAGTTAGCTGCTGACTGAACAGTAGTCACCTGGAAGGTGCCAGATATTTTCCTCACCTGCTGGAGCTCCAGTACAGGCCACACTTGTCTCTGAGCTGATGCGGTCTGGCAGCTCCAACTGGCCTCCCTGTGCCCTCACCAAAGGGACTGCTGGCCAGCCCACGGAGACACCTGTTGTTAATACACAGCTAGAGGACTTGGAACGTCATCATCACACCTCCCCACATTTGGCTGAGGACATCAAGCAGTCGCCACTCCTTACTGGCATGTGTCTTGCTTTAGTGTGGAAGCCAGAAGGAATTATTTCTATCTATTGGATTCCTGTCCCACACCAGGGGATTAGAGAGGGATAATAACCTTCATTCTATCAAATTCATTTGAACTGAGGAAAAGCAAGATCCATGAGAGTGTAGACCAGAAATGTTTAATCAGTCCATGTATCAGAATGCCCTCTTGGAAAACAGATTGCAAATGGCCTATTTAACAACTTTTCTCCCCCACTGCTGTACCTGCAGAACATATTTTTATGGGAGTGGCGATGTGTGCAGCTTAAAACGAACAGAACAAAACAAACTGCATATTGTCAGGTTTCTCTGCAGAGAAGGAGACCCTATGATGGAGACTAAAGAGAGGTAAGTTGAAGTCACCAAGTAGGACATCGAGGAAAGAAGAGATGTGGCTAGCTTGTCTGTTTACCATTTGTCCTTTATCCTTCACCTTCTTCTTGCCTAGAAACACAGTGCTGGAATCTCTGGCAACATTTCATGAGCAGGAGGAAGAGGCCAACATGGTAAGGATTATGGAACAAGCTAGAAGAAGCCTGTGGCATTTGCTGACAGAAACTATCGTGGGAACTAATGGGGCAAGTTACTTAGTTTTTCTGAGTGTCAGTTTCCTGAAGGATATTACCTCCCTTGCAGGGTTTTTTTTTTTTTTAATGAGTATTTAAATAAGATAATATGTGTCACACTGCCTCACAATGACTGATACAAAAGTTAATCCAATCAACAAATCACTCCTTTCCCCCTTCTCATTAGATCTCCAGACTCAAGGAAAACTTAAGCCAGACTTACTTGCTACTGGCTGACATTTTGAAAAGTAGGCCTCTGTATAAAGTGGTTTTTTTTGACTTGGTGTCAATTGGCACAAATACTATTGAGCAAACAAAGCCCCAGGCAAGTGAAAGAGATTCCCTTCAAGGTGAGCAGTAGGAGCCCAAGGTAAGTAGCAGATTGGGCCTTGCCAGACCGAAGCAAAGAGAATGTATGGCCTTGCTCAGAAGACAACCTAAGAATATCTGAGATAAAGCCCCCATCAGAAAGTATCCAAATCCCCCTGTAGTCTAACACATTCATCCCTCAAGGAAATTAATGGCAAAACAGAAAAGCAAGAGGGAGAGAAATCCTCTGTATGACCTCAAGCCTGGAGACCTTTGTACAAAGAGAAGGCCTGCCATTCCTTCCCCCAAGTACGAGCACACACATTCTTTTGATACTTATGTCCATGCAAGTCACCAGTGAACAGGTGACTTTTCTAATGTTTTCCACTTTTTAAAAGAAAATTCCAGAACTCCACAATTTCTCTTTTCTAGCCAGCAGTTCTTTGGCATCATATAAATCTGATAACCTCTTTCTCTTTAAAGTAGCCATTAGCAAACTTTTACTGTAAAGGGCCAGATGGTGCACATTTTAGGCTTTGTGGTCCATAGGGTCTCTGTTGCAACTACCCTCATCTCTGCTGTTCAGTGAGACAGCAGCCACTGATGATACACGAAGGAATGGATATGGCTGTGTTCCAACTAAGTCTCGTTTACAAAACAGGTGGCCTAGAGCTTGGCACTCTCTGCTTTAATGGACACGGAAACCATGCAAAACTAAATAAGAAACATTCAATAATAGAGAAGACCCTCTCACCAATAAGCATCACCATGAAACCAGAAACACCAAAGAGCTTGAAGAGAAAGGAATGGAAATGGGAGAGTCAGGCATTCCTACAACAGTGCCTATCACGCAAAGCCAAAGTCCCTAACGTCCCAAGATTATTGCAAATTGTGAGAAGAAAGGACAGAGAAGGCAACCTGATTGTATAAGTTGGTTGAGATAAATATTCAAGTGAATAAAACAATCTGTGGACTACAGCATGGGATTTCCAGATGGACAAACAGATGAATGGGAAATACCATAAAGAATTTTAGCTTTTGACTCTTTAAGTGCAGAAGCAGGACACGAGGCACATGTGAAGGGCTAGAGGCAGTAGCAGAACACAGGGCCCAAACAGGTGTCTTCCAAACATCTGAGGCCCCGGATTCTTGGCCCCAGCACCATTCAGTACAGAGCAGTGACACTGCTCTGCTTTCTTTTCTACTCACCCACAAAATGTTCCTGTAGTGAAAATAACTTACATGGAATAAAACTTGGAGAGAGATGGGAAAAAGAATTCCATGAAAAAAAATTAGTCAGAGGAGGATCATCAGGCCTGGCACAGCTTTCAGAAAGGCTGGTCTTTTGGCTGTTCTGTGGCCACGTACTTCTTTCTTTAAAATGTTTGTTTATTTATTTTGAAAAAGAGAGAAAGAAAACAAGCAGGGGAGGGGCAGAGAGAGAAGGAGAGAGAGAATCCCAAGCAGGCTCCGTGCTGTCAGTGCAGAGCTCAATGTGGGGATCGATCTCATGAACCACAAGATCATGACTTGAGCTGAAATCAAGAGTTGAATGTTTAACCAACTGAGCCACCCAGGCGCTCGGCCATGTACTTTTGTTTCTACTATTCTTCTTGTCCCTTTGTCTTCTTTCATAAACAATAGCCAACACTTGTAAAGTGCTAACACTGAGCACATTACATACACATATGTTTATCCTCTTGATCCTTATAACCCTCTGAGGTAGGTGTTATTGTTCTCACTGAACAGATGAGACAACTGAAGCACAGAGAGGTCAAGTAATTTTCCCAGAGCTACCCAGCTAAGAATTGACAGAATGGAAACTGGAACCCTGACAGTCTGGCTCCAGAGTCCATTCCCTCACTGCCACTTTACCCTGAGTTCACAGTTTTCCTCCTCCACATTCCAACAGCTAGCCCTGACTGGGCACCTCACACCAACGACTCCACTCTACCCTCCAGTGTATATCAGCACTTATTTTTTCATTTTCTTGAGAAAGTAATTTAATACAACTTTCAGATACAATTACTGACTTACAGACTATAAAGAGGAATAGGAAAAAACATAGCAAAGGATACCATGGGGAAACAATCAGCAAAATGCAGACAGCAGCAAACTCTCTGAACATCTCAGTTTCTTCAACAAATAAATTGCAGAGAGAAAGAGAAAGATTTTGAACCTATAGATTAAAAGGGACTTACAGACTTAAAACCAATTGTAGTATACGGAAATTGTTTGGAGCCTGATTCAAACAGACTATGAAAAACAAGTTATGACATTTGAGATAACTTTAATTTGAATACTATACATATATTCAATTATTTAAAAATGTTTATCTTTTGGGGCACCTGAGTGGCTCAGTCGATTAAGTGTCTGACTTCAGCTCAGGTCATGACTTCAGAGTCTGCAAATTGGAGCCCCTATTGGGCTCTGTGCTGACAGCTAAGAGCCTAGAGCCTGCTTTGGATTCTGTCTCTCTCTCTACCCCTTCCCTGCTTGTGCTCTGTCTCCTTCTCTCTCTCTCTCAAAAAAATAATAAACATTAAAATATTTTTTAAAATAAAATAAACATGTTTATGTATTCATAAGTGGGGTGACAGATATGTTAATTAACTAGGTAGGGGAATCCTTTCACAATGTACGTGTATGTCACATCATCAGAAAGTACATTTTAAATATCTTACAATTTTATATATCAGTTATATTTCCCCAACAAAGCTGGGGAAAAAGAGGGGGGAAATGCTCATCTTTTAGAGGTTTATACTGAAATACTAATGAATAAAGTGAAATGCTATCTGGGATTTGCTTCCAAATAATACGAAAGGAGGAAAATTGTGTGGGCAGAGATGAAGCGAGTCTGGCTATGAGTTGCTAATGACTAAAGCTGGGCAACAGATATTTGAGGGTTTATCATATTCTGTCTACTTTTACAAACTTGAAAATTTAAATATAACAAGAGCTTTATAAAAATTTGAAGGAAAGACACACTAAAGATTAAAATTATACTTTAGTCAAGATATTGATTTATCGGTATTTCATCTGTATGCATGTGCATAGTTCTTTTTTTCCTCTCAATGGGTATTTTCAATCTTGAAGAGTTTAGAGGGAATATAAGCATAGGAATAAACTGTTCTTGTTCCTGAAAGATAGGCCTTGAAGATGCTGGGATAACCTGCAACTTAATTTCTTAATGACTGAATTTCTTGAATGGCACGAAAGTACTCTCACAGCAATGAAACATAACCTTCTGTAACCCCCTGGCCAATACTTCATCATGCATCTGACAAGCCCAAAGAAAGGAGGAAGAAGAAAACACACCCAGAAGTCTCAGGATTGGAGGATGAAAAACAAACACCGAGTGGAGAAGATTACAGAACATCTACACATTTGACAGAGTGAAAGCTCATGGGGGTCTTGGTCAAATACTATCCCAAGAGACCTAGATTTTGATCCCAGGCATACAACCAATTGGTTGAGCAATCTCAGATGGTCACTCTACTACCACTGTGGTCCTCAACTGTTTTATTTAGAAATTGAAAAATCTAGATTAAAATTCCCAGAAAGATCCATAATCTAAGAGATAAAAAAAAAAAAGTCAGGATTTATGCTCCTGGAACCCAGCCAGAAAACACTAGCCCTGACACACTGCCTATTGCTAGTCTAGTGAGAGCTGCTCTGAAATGTTACCACTGAACCACAGAGCCCTGGGTTTAGGGAAAGACAAAGAAACAAGGTAAAATTAGTAAAGTTAGGAAGAGACCATACTGGAGTAAAATGAAATGTGAAGACTAATATGTCCAACACTGTGGTCAATGTTTCAACCAAGGGGATACATTATGGATGAAAATGACTCATAAGAGTACATGGGTTTTCTGTTAACTGCTAACTCTGGGTATCCAACCACCCATGGGTGCCAACTGTCCTGAAGGCAATCTGTCCTTCAACAGCTGCAATCGATACTCTGTTGGACAAGGTAGACCTGACACAAACTTTCCAGGCCAATAACACTGGCTTCACTTCCAGAAACTAGGCTCCCACAACACAGTGCATGGAATTCCACTTGGGCCTCAAGATTGGGCACTGTTCCAGATCTGCATCTTGATATCGATGCACCCAACACATCCGCCCTTAAACTCTCTGCGTGCCATTAGCTCTGAAGCAAGATTTTAAGAAAATAATCAGATCAGTTTGCTAAATGACCCTTAGAGGTAGAAAAAGTCCTTGGAAATGATGAGGCAGCCCCACATATTGAATTAACTGACGATAATTTTTGACCTTAAATTGCAGGAACTGTTCACTAATCAAGAACTAATTCTCTCTACTCAGAAAGCCTAATTATTTTTGTACTTATGTTTCCCCTTCTGACACAAAGTACCTCTTCACAAAGCAGGGAAGTTCCTGACTGCGTTGCCTCAACTGGTCTTGACAAAAGGAGAACAATCACAGGAGCAGCCTGGCACTGTCTCAACTTGTAATAACTCTTTACCAAGGGCTAAATCATAGTGGGCAGGACACTGGGAGCTCTTCTTTCTTCCTTCTTTCTTTCATTCCTTCTTTTAACAAAAAGAGGAGCATTCACCAAGGATCGCTCCTACTTGACATAATTAGTAGAATTAGTGGTGAATTAGTGGACAGAACTGCTGTCAAGAGTGAATCTTTGTATACAGTGAAGGCAAGCAGAGACAGGTTGACCTGACCTCCAGGAAAGCTTGTTGATGGCCCCCAAACTAATCTGTAGCAAGAAATGGTAAGTCAATATATATAAAGATGACAGAGAGAGAGAGAGAGAGAGAGAGAGAGAGAGAGAGAGAGAACTAAATGCCTCTGAGATTTCTGAGCATCACGTCCATTAGACCACGATAAGCTAAGGCTTTCAGGCTTCCTCTACTGCAAATGTTTCCTCTTGTAATGTGAAGATATATATACAAGATCCAGTTACCTGCATGAATAACTCTCCTCCAAACCTAATGAACCACTACCCCATATGTCTGGGTTGGGCTAATTTTGAAATTCATGCATTTTTTTCTGATCTGATAGGAACGGGACAGTAACAAAAAGCTGTCCAGAAGAAAAATAAGAGATGGTAACCCGTGTATGTGTGTGTGTGTGCATGTGCGTGAGTGCACGTGTGTGCATGTAATACAAACAGGATGATTAGTTTACATAAGAAAAATATGCAAATAAATAGAGTAACCAATATTAATAATCTACCAAGCTGGCAAGCAACAGGTGAGATGATTGTAATCTTGGTGGAAAAATTAGCTAATAAATAATTCATAAGTCTCTGGGGGATGAAGAGGGAAAAAATTATATTTACTCTGTAGTCATCCTATATCACTCTCAAAGGAGCCTACTACTGTATTCTTTTTCTGTGTGTAAATCTCCCAGTACACACAAGGTGACTGGAGGTACTTATTTGACCATCTCTAAGTACTTATTAGACAGATAGAGTGACCTGAATGTGGCATGGGAATACCCTCCTTCTACCCATTATTTTTCTCTTCTCTTTTTTGCCTGTCTATATAAGCAGCAAGTTCTCTCGAGCAACACCTGCCCCTTATAAATGTAATCTATCCTCCTCCTTAGATGGATGGATGGATAGATGGATGGATAGACAGACAGACAGGAATTGGGATGTATGTCATTTAGTTCCATACAATAAAATGTAGAGGCTGGTATACTGCCTCAGTGAGGCAAGATTCAGAAACACCATGAAATACTCAGAAACAGCAGATGTGGGAGCCTCATCAGTTATCTAAAGGGGATGCTGTCAGAAACATAATTCCAACCACTTACAAGTTTGGCTCTGATAGTCAAGCACTACAAAAGAATTAATCCATTCTTATAGCAGAAGGTTATACCTTCTTTGCAATTTATTTATCTATGAAAAACAACGATCAGAGATAAAAATCTAACATTGCAAGAAGACTCTCTATTGGACTTTTAAATTCTGGCTAAGGATGTCATCCATCTGTCTAAGGATCGATTTGCTATACATAAATCGTATTTAAGGCTGTTATGTTTTCTCTCTGATCCTCCCATTCATGGTAGGCTATGCTTGAAGGTACACAGAAATGCCTGACTTCCTCATAGCAAATTTCCAGAAGACAGGGTGCTGAATGAACACTTAGGTTTGTAGGATTAGTTATGTGTCTCTTGGATACTGCCACTTTCATATATATCCATCCATGCTTGATGATGTTTAGTTTTAGACAGAAGACATCTGGCTCTTTTATTCCCCCCTAACAGGTCTTGAATTATTATAGTCAGTTTCTCAATATTAGAAATTTAAATAGGGCTCCATTACATCTTGAGCTACACTGCTAGTACCCACCAAGAAAGATAAAAATGACCCCTCACAATGACCATCTCACCACTTCCAATCAGCCAGGGTATGGTTGTCAATAGTTCCAATAGGAAGACAAGTGTTAGGTCAGCCACAGAGTGCTAAGGTCCAGTCTTGGTGATGATGTTCCCTTTAGTTCCTGTTGTTCCTTTTGAGTTTCTAAACATACTTCAGCAATAGGGCTTATGGAGAGTTCGGTCATGAGAGGTAGAAGTGTATGCTGCCCTATGGGATTTGTATTCTCAAGCATTTTCTGGGCACCCGTCTAGAGCACCTATTATTCTCTGCAGCAGTGAGCAATATTCCCAAGAAACTATAAGATTCACTTTCTGTCCTCCAAGTGCTCAGTATCAGTTTCTTAAAAAGCTTCTCTGTGTTGATTATGTAAAATCATGTTAGTTGACCTCTAGATAGCTGGACCTACATCAGCAAAAAACCACAATGAGGATTTGCACAATGATCATAATGTAAGCAAGATAAGGAAAATTAATCCACCTGCCTGTAGTTTACTAATATTGCCATAGTCTGTCCTGGCAAATGAAAGCTGGAAGAAATAGTTCAAACCAAACACTGTGTAAAATGTGTATGAAACTGGCAATTTGGTATATGGATACAAAAGCAGTACTTCTAGAAAGATTTCTTTTGCTCTAAATGTGTAAGTATTAACAGACTCTAAAAGTTTACTTTCTTTTCTGCTACCCCATTAATTCTGCTATCCTGCTTCCCATTAATCAGAAACAGACAATGCACGACCCTTCTAAATCATGAGTTAGATCCCTTCACAACAATCGTTTATAAATGGATACCAAGGTCCCCTCAGAAAGTCACATACACAGGTCTGAGACTATGTATCCTGTATGTTCATGTAACCGCAAAAAATAATTTTTAGGTTCACAACCTTCCATAGAAACAGGTTTCCCTTCTTTTTCTTTCTTTCTTTTTTTCTTTTACTTGAAGCTGGGAAGTGTTTAGGTATTTAGGCAGATTTAAAAAGTCAACTGGATTACTCAATAAAATTTTTAAAATCCAGCATTAAAAGAACATTTTCCCTGACAGGATGTACCAAATTCCTTCTCCTTTCTAAAGAAAGGCTGGCTTTATTTGAAGCAACAGCTTTCATTAAACACATTTAAGTCCTCTATCTCCCTACCTCCAGGGACACATTTGGCACCAAAATCTGTTTTCTGACTACAAAATCACTAAAGCTGGAAAACGCCCCAATCACTCATGGATAGGGGAGCATTAGCCCTTTGAAAACACCATTTCCATTTTATCTTAAATGCACCAAATAATGGAGTTTCTACATACTAATAAGACTTTCCTGACAGCATGGATTCTGATTTCCGGTTACATTCCATTATTTTGTTTGTGGTGATCTAAACTGCTTCTGACATTCTTTGATGCCTCCACCCTTTACACACTTGCAGGCTTATCTGTGTTTTAAGGCAACTTTTGCCGATTGCTTGCCAAATTCCCATTTAACTCTCAAACTCTTTACCCAGGCAACACAGTTTTTGGTTCCCTTACCTTGAATTTAAATGCACATAAAATATGTACTTTCAGGATGGCCCCTAAGCTCTCTCTTAGGAGTACCTTTAAGCTGTGATACCAAAATGTGCTCCATAAAAAAATATTTAGAATGTTCTAAATATATTTCTCCACAGATGTTTTTCCAAATCAGCAACAAAAAGAAAATCTGGATTATAACCAGTATTTGCAAGTGTTAGTTTATGACTTAGCATTAGTTCACTATGTTTAAAAATCACTCTTTCCTCTACATATAAACAAAACCTTAAGCCAAGTGGAACCACAGCGTTCTCCACCCCCGCCCCCCAGATCACCTCAACTACTTCTGCCTACAGCAGAAAAGCTCTACAGCATCTTCCTGAACATGGCTCCCTGTTCTCAAACCAATGACGGGAACAGACTCCAGGTTTTAGCTACACGTAGCAGTCAGAGACATTGCTCCATCAATTTCTAGATGGCTTTCACCTGAATCCTAAGTAATCCCTTCCCCATAGTTCACTTGGCTTTTTACTTACTCCCACTATATTTTCTTTTCTCTATCCTAATCCTCGTACTCCTCAACATTAGCATCTCATTGTTTTTCCGACCACTACCCACTCTATGGATTTGCTAGTCTTCTAAACTCAACTGGCCTTTTGCCTGATCATTAGAGTCACCATCTAGTAGTTTGAAGAGCTTCACAGGGACCATACAAGTGGAGACAAAAAGGATCCCTTCCTGTGCTTTGACTTCTTAAAATTGCTTACAGAAACAGAGAGCAAGGAAAAGCTGGAATTGCTGAATGTGATGCAGGCAGGAGGGGAAGTAGAAGGGGAAAGGAGGCCTGTGATTTTTCTTTTACTCCAGCTAGTAGTCACTCTTCTGTGAACTCCTGGTCTGCTTGCTGTTTAAGATCTTTACATCCAGGCTTATCTAAAACTTCCTAATTTTTTGCCCCATAAATGCCACATGCATTCCTGTCTTCATGCCTTGGTGTGACCCACACTGCTGTCAGGAATGCCCTTGCCCTCCACCTGCTTAGTGACGTCCCACCCACATGTCCAGCCTCAGCTCCAGCCCACTCCTTGGACAACAGATGCCTCTCATTCACACCTCCTGCCTCCTTGAGGGTCCAAGGCATTCTTTGTATTCATGTATCATGTTCCATATTCTGCCTTGTAGAATATATACAAAAAGTTATATGTGTTCTGGAAAAATAGCTACTGAGGAGAGATCTAGGAATTGTATTAACATTTTATATTCTCAAAAAAACTCCATAACATGACATTAAGACCTCTATTTTATAGAAAAGGAGGGGCGTCTGGGTGGCTCAGTTGGTTAAGAATCTGACTTCAGCCTAGGTTAAGATCTTGCCATTCCTGAGTTCGAGCCCTGCATCAGGCTCTGTTTTGTTAGCATAGAACCTGGAGCCTGTTTCAGATTCTCTGTCTCCCTTTCTCTCTCTGCCCCTCCCCAACTCATGCTCAAAAATAAATAAACATTGAAAAAAAAAGAAAAAAAAGAAAAGAAGGAAAATTGAGCCTCAGAACATTTAAGCAATGAGCCCAGGGCCATACCTGCCTCTGAAACCCTTGTCTGTTTCACTGTGCAAATTGCCTCTACTGCAATCCTGAAAGTAAATGCTTCACCACCAGACCTGTGTCTTACACCTCGCAGTGTCTTCAGCTTGTAGGCTGTGAGCACTTAATGAATATTCATGGGGTTTATATTCAAATGAGGTCATATTTCCCCAGTATACCACTAGAGAGGGAGAGAGCCAAGAGGCAGAAGTGAGCAAGTGTGGGATTAAAATTTCCACAGATAATCCACCAAGTGAATGATCCACAGGCATGATAATCCAGTGTTGGCTACATATCCAATTCCACAGAGGTCTCCTGCTTCACTTCACAATGTCAGAGCACAAGCACCAGCATGTACTTCCATGGCCATTTCTGGTCATCCAATGAACTTGCTGGGCCTGGAATTAATCCTCAGTGGATGTTAGAAATATTATGACAACAGCTGGCACTGTCATTTGCAGTGTCCAAAATGGAACTTCCATTTCTTTTTTCCCCAAGGAAGATTTATGTGTTTCTCTTCAAGTACCAGGCTTACTTCAAAATGAAAATATTCACTTTCTCTTCAACAGCTGGGTTTTCTGATAATTTAAAACAAAGAAAAATGGCTTTCTAACATCAAACTAGCCCCTGTGTTATACAGGCTGTCATATAGTGATGTTTTACACCCCAAGTAGTGTTTCTTAGAAACATGTTTTTGATGATGATTTTCGAATCTGTGCAAGTAAAAGATGTGATACAATGGATTCCACCATAGTGTTTGTTCTTTGTAGGGGATGGAGAGTATTTTTTATTAAAAAAAGAAAGAAGGAAAGGAAAAAAAGAAAAATGGCTGTTTCTTTGTTTGCTTGCTTGCTTGTTTGTTTTTCTTTCTTTCTGAAATTGGTCATGGAAACTTCAGTCCAGAAAGACCAGGCAGGACACTGGGGGCTAGGCTAAGGCTGAAATAGTTCACAAGGACAGCCATGTCTAAGGAGCATGGCCTCCTGACATATCTTGTTGCTCTTTTATTTTGCATTAACAGCCTGGGCACAGCAAAGTGTCATATGCCAATGAAGGCCATCCCAGCTGTCACAAATGCAGTATAATCAGGCAGGTTTGACAACATACCTCTGCCAAGATAATTCAGATTCCTAGGCCAGGATGATAATCAGTTTGTGCAGTTTGTGTATTTTTGTGATCCTTCTGTGCAATGATACACAGTATTCATGATATAATTCATGTGGTGATACCATTACTGATAGTAAATATGGTCTTAGGCAGCACACGGCCTAATCTTTCTGTAAGAAATAAGATAGAAGCCACGGGGGACCATATAAGCCATTCCACTGTTTCAGTGAGTAAGTACTGAATCTCTGGGAACATTTCAATAATCAAAACTTATCTGCACTATTCCACAAGCTCAGAAGTTCATTCCATGTTTCTTCCAAGTTCTACTGGTCAGCTGTAAGTACTTGCCCAATTTTTGTACTTTTCCATGTGGGAATCTCTCTTACCAAAATGTTCTTGCTATATTTTTCTTTAGAATCGACTATAATTGTTAGGGTTTTTTTGTCTTCTCTTTTTTAGAGAAAAAAAGCAGGGGGCGTAGGGTGTTTAAATGAGATTTAGAGTTCAAAGCTAAATAGAAGCACAGTTTATTTAGCTGGACATATCCAATGCTGTTTCTCCAATGTTTATTTTATGGCTTTGTCCTACTTTAAAAGTCTTATTTAAAAGATGAATGGCCATGACTTCAGAATTTGGAGAGAAAAACAAAATGCCTAAGCCCAGACATCCAAATGAGACTTCAGTGTTAGTTCATATCAATGTACAGTGATCTCCAAAGCAACTCTCTGGACAACAGAACACATGAAAGAAGACCAAATGATGAGCCTATCTATGCTTCTGTATGATAATTCACATTATTTTGTAGTTGTTGTGGCATTGCTAAAAAAAATGCTGCTCCATAAAATGGCCATCAGTGCAAAAAATGATTTTGTGTGTGTTTAAATCATTCCTTATTTGGATACTTAGAAATTATGGAGTTCACATTATAGTCACTCTTTATTTATGTTTCTAATAGAAAAAATAAATACTTTATTTCAATTCTATATTCTACTTCTGTTTTCACCTGGCTAATTATTGTTATTTTTTAAATTAATGTTTTATTCTTGAGACAGAGAGTGTGAGCAGGGGAGGGCAGAGAGAGAGGGAGACACAGAATCCGAAGCAGGCTCCAGGCTCTGAGCTGTCAGCACAGAGCCCGACACAGGGCTCGAACTCATGAACTATATGAACGTGACCTGAGCTGAAGTCAGACGCTCAACCGACTCAGCCACCCAGGAGCCCCAGGTCTCACCTGGCTAATTATTATCTTATATGATAATGATTAGACACTGCCAAGAAAGTTAGAGGGTCCTTGTTAGGCATGAAGGTGTTTTAAGATAGGGAAAAGGTTAAAAAAGTGAAAAGGGGGCCAGGCAAAGGAGGTGGGAAGGCATTGGGAAGGTGGGATAGGACCAAAAAAAGAACCAAGTTAAGAAAGAGGAAGACAGAGGAAATTGAGTGGGCAGGAAGGAATAGGTAGGGAGGGAAGTGAGGAGAAGAGAGGATTGATGGTAAAGAATGGAAGGAACAGGCAGTAGGTAGAACACTAGATACCACTGAGGTAAACATGGGGGTAGTTAAGCATGTGGAATTGGTGCTGGATAGACTCAAGCTCTACCATGTAGTAACTGGATGAAGTTGGGCAAGTCTCTTAACCTTGAGGATAACAATATAATTCACTTGACAGGGTGACTGTGAAGATTAATCGAAATAAGCCATGCAAATGTCTGGTACATGGTAAACAATGCCTAGGTGTCAGCTGTGCTGATAAAGAGGAGGAGGACTATTTCGGGTCAGGTGCATATGTGCTTCGCTCAAGGGAGAGTCCCTAAATAAGCAACTTCCAATTACTCTCCATCAGAAACTTACATTAGAAAGGGAGATAAACATGTAGATAAAAGAATCGCTATTATGTAAAATAAGAAATAGTTGGTGGGTCTTCAATATTAACACATGCACAAAGACAACTCAGAACATTAATACACTGAAACTCTTCCAAGTGAAAAAAAAATAAGTTAAAATAGAGAACAGGTGAGATGTGAATACGGTTTTGCATCATAGTTAGCAAAAAGGGATGTAGCAATTGTGTGCATGGTAGTTAAAAGGGTGGGCTTTAGAACTCCATGGACCTGGGTCTAGCTCACTCATATACTAGCTTTGAACATGTTACTTGTTCTGGACCTCTGTTTATGCAACTATAAAAGGAGAATATAAATCCCCATCTTGTAAGACTGTTATGTGGATTAAATGAGGAAATATATAAATTTAGCACAGTGTTATGATAAAGGTGATGTCATTATTACTTTATTAGGGTTTAGTAGTATAGTTAGAGTTCATCACAGAGTTAGAGAATACTTTATATGAGAAAACCAAATACAGCTGGGGTCCCTAGGCTTCCAGAAAAGATGACAGAGCCAGATGCAGGGCACAAGGAGTAGGTAGAGGAGGCATGTTGCGGTGGGTGGTGGGAGGCAGAAGTGCGAGCATGTTAAGAGTTGTATCAAGAAAGATAAGTAGCTGATGCAGCCAAGATAAGCCAGATAAGCTAAATATTGGCAGAAATGTTCATGATACCCAAATGTTCAGAGCCATGACAAAGATCCTCAACAATATCAGCTTCCTTTTGAGGATTTTAAAAAAATGTTTATATATATTTTTGAGAGAGAGTGATTGGAGAGAGGCAGAGAGAGAGGGAAACAGGATCCGAAGCAGGCTCTGCACTGAGTGCTCAAACTCACAAATTGTGAGACCATGACCTGAACCCAAGTTAGATACTTAACTGGCACCCTTTCTTTTGGAGGGTTTTTAAGATACATAGCCAGTAATCTTTACTAGTGTTTTTAAATACAACTTCGCCTGCAGGCTGATGGATGGAATAAATAACTCTCTCAGTAGGGTCTTCTACTCTAGAGGACAAATGGCATTTGCTTCTTAGTTGAAATATAGTTTCAGTAGGTGTCCTGGAGGAAGAAAGAGGAACAAATATGGCTCACTATCTTGAGAAACCAGATCTAAGAGTCTGGCATTAGGGTAGGTCACCTGTGTTGGATTTGTAGCAATTCTGCAATCTGTTCCACAATGGTCTTTTTATTAGTGCTGTATTTCATGATCTCTATTCATTTTAATCCTACTGAGAAACAATATTGTAGTATAATCTTTATGTAGCAAGTTTGGAAACTGAGACAGAAGGAAGTTAAATTAGTGTCCAAAATAACCATGGAAGATAGAGTTGTTCAGCCTAAATATCTTTGTCAAAGCTTATGTTAAAAATGGCAGTGAATTGTCAATGAGTTTTTAGGCAAGGAAAAATGTTTCCCATACCAAAAATTGATACACTAAAAAATATTCATGATGATACTCTTATTTGATGATACTCTCCTGCTCTAGCTAGGAGAAAACCTTTCTATAGCTTAAAATCCAGAACAACTTTGGCCCCTTAATATGAGGGGGGTTCAGTTATTAGAGTTGGACTGAGTGAGATTCACCATGAAAAATTATGGTCAAACGGTATGAAATTTTCTAAAGAAAAATCGATGTCATAATAGTAATAGCATGTTAAAAGAAGAAAAAATGAACCCTGAAATACCGATCCTGTTAAGGATATCATTATATAGAAGACTGTTATATACAAATTTGAAAAGGTAATGATTTGGAACCCATCTTCTGGATTAAAAATAAAAAAACTATTAAACAATGATAACCAGGTATTTTTATAAATCATGCAGAGAGAGGAGAAAAGGGAAATTCTGAACATCTCACAGCATGAAACATTTATTTAAAGAGCATCATTTGAATTCAAACAAATGAAACTTTTAAAGGCTAAAGGTAGAGGCTTACACTCTTGCTCATGACTACCACTCATTTATTCAATTGGCACTGGTGAAGCTCTGAGCCCGCTATTGGAATGTTATTAAGGGTTCAAAAGGAATAAAATATATGGTCTTTGATCTCATAGAATACACACCTTAGATAGGAGACAATGTTTCCTTAGGTTTCCTCTGGACAATTTAAAATTTTAGAGTTATATATGAATGAAAATAAGTTGCAATGTTCTTACTATTAATTCTTTTCCTAATGTTATAGGAATGTAACCAATTTTTAGAACATGAATAAAGCAGGGAAGTTTCCAGTTCTTTTATATGCCTTGCCTGAATGTTTTATCTAATTCCTATGTATTCTAAAGAATACCAGTATTGAATTAGGAAAAGAATTAATAGTAAGAACATTGGTAGGAATAAGTTGCAAAGTATGCAAATTAGGTAAGATTGTGATTCATTATAAGTAATCAAGATTAATGAAGCAAGGTGAATGTGAACGAGAAGGCAAGTGACCCTCAGAAAAACAGACAAAGCACCCTTATGCAGCAAAGTCCTTAAGAAAGGAGAATAATCATTAGAATGCAAAGGAGTTTACTGTGAAATGTTTGTTTCAAAGTACACTTGTCTTCTCTCTCCCACCTCCAACTGCTAAATGCAAGGCTGAAGCCAGTACTACAATGCCCAGAGGGGAACAAATTCAGGTCACTGAACCAAGTCTGCTATCCCAATATGGTTCCTAGAGGCACCATCCTTATTAGAATATAGAAATGTACAAGTTAACTCTTGAGTGATATGTCATCAGTCTCTTCCATCCACCTCCATAAAAAAAATAACATGGCTTAATTCTGCTGTCTTCAAGCCAATTCCCAGATTACAGTATCTCAGTTCCTAACCAATGGAAATGAATCTGAAATTGTCATGTATTCTACAGAAATCATTTTGTTTATAATCATTAGATGTACCAATATATCTATCTTAAATGCTACCCCTGAGAGATGAAATTAAAGCAGTTTTGTTAGTAAAAGAAATAAAGGCAATAGAATGGGTGATAGAAAATCTGCAGAGAGACCGATGGGCTACAAGGTCTTAAACAGACCAGATGAGCTGGGATAGAAACTGCGGGTTGAAGGGTTTGGTTTTGGAAGAAACAAAGGCTTGTCTGAATTCTCACTCACAAGACAGAAAGGAAGGCTAACAGTGGAGAGAGGTTTTGTATTGGAGGAAACGCCCATCACATAGACTGGCCTAAATCAGTGGCTCTTGAAGTGTGGTCCTCTGACGCGCTGCACTGGCATCCTCTGCGAGCACCACCCTGACCTAGTGAATCAGAATGAGGCCCCCGGGACTGTGCTGCAACAAACCTGCCTTGTGATTTGTACACACACTAAAGTTTGAGAACCAGTGACCTAAATCATCTCAGTTAAAGCAGATCCTCTGCTGAGAACAAGAGGGTGGGGTCCGGACTTCAGGGTGGAGATTTAGAACAGCTGCCGAGAGGAATGTAGGATAGAGGTGAAAAGTTAAAGAAAGCCCCTATAGGGGCGGCTGGGTGGCTCAGTCGGTTGAGTGTCAACTTCGGCTCAGGTCATGATCTTGCAGTTCATGGGTTCAGGCCCCGCGTCAGGCTCTGTACTGACAGCTAGCT
>NC_043705.1:115395264-115440524 GCF_006229205.1 Suricata suricatta
GGAAAGACAGCTTGATTATGATTTAGAGACTGCTATATATCACACACATATATATAATCTACATATGGGGTGTGTGTGTGTGTACATATGTGTATGTGTATACAGAATGGATCAAATTAAGCAAAAAAGAAGAAAATCTGCAGATGCCTAGAAGAGAAAATACACTGGCATAAGAGACTCAGAATGAAGGCCCTAAGCCTTCGGTGTGGTCCTGAGAAAATCAATCTAGCATTCATTTATTCAAGCAAAGCGGGGGGAAAGGGGAGTAGACAAGTCCATTAATAACTATAATACAGAGAAAGGCTATGATGGGGTTATTTGTAAATATTTACAGAATTCTTAGAGAACAGTGAGGAATTACAATTAATTCTAAATAAGGAAAACAAGGAAGCCTTCACACTGAAGAGGCCACAAAGCTAGACCACAAAGGACAAGAGAAAATTCAACAGATGGAAGACCATACAGGTAGAGCGGAAGAGAATGCAGAGCAAGCACAGGAAACAGAGCTAGGCCAGCATAGATTTGTAGGCATTAGATATTCTGAAGGAGTCTCTTCTAGCTCCACGACTGATTTTTTAAACATTTTTCGGCAGCCTGAAAATAATGGGCAAATTTGATATTGTGCTTTTATCCACTAAGCCAGTGCTAGGGCACTTTTTCATTTTTGAACAGTTCATAAATATTGAGCTTTGGGTAAAAGCCTCTCAGAATTCTTCCCGGCTGGATTTAAAGTAAAAGAACCAGTGGCATAAACTGTCAAAGGACACCTAGCCCTTCCGTTTTCCATACTCCTGGCATGGGGATCACAAGTATTCTGGGGACCACTTGGCAGAAGGGTTACTTGCCTCTTTGAAAACTACTGCTGCTCAGAGGCCAGAATTTAAATTGATTCCATCATAGGAAAAGGAAGAACACACTGCAATGAACTTTCGATTACCTTTTTATAAGTGGGCCAACATTTTACTCTTGTAGTAAAATTCATATATTGAATCTCTGGCAAAGAGCCCTTGCTAAGCACCCTTTCTTGTCTTGGGTCAAGCCTCAGGGGACCTGAATGAGCAGAAAGCAGTTTATCCTCTTGAATTTAGAAGCAGTTCTGAGCTTTCCTAGGGTAGCCAAGTTACACTTAAGACAAAGGAGTAGCAGACTAAATTTCTGGAAGAGAACACACAAAAGAAAAGCATCTTGTTCAGTTTGATCGAATTTCACGATTCCAGGACAAAGCAGCAGGCTGATCAATCACAATATCATACCTCCTTCTTCTGGAAAATATTTCTGATCAGTCACTTTTTACAACTTCTGAAAACCTTTCCAGCTGCAGACTGAAAGGGCATCCTCACCGGGGACACCTATGGTTCTATTTGAAAGAATGAATCCTTTTTTCAGGTCATGAATTCTATACCAAGCACATGAGCCTCTAACGTTTACTCCAAAGAACATTATTTCACGAAGTTCTAGGTTCATATGGAATGAATCGCACACCTATCTATTAAGATGGCTTTCCTGGGCTTTTTAAGGCTGTCCAGAGTATGGAATCACCAAAGGGAAACTATCTCCCCAGAGCAAAACGTTCAGGATACACACTAGCACCATTGTCGGTCTGTGTGCTGACCAGCAAACGTCATGAAGCATCTACTTTGTGCTGAGCAGAGACTAGAGTGGTTGGTTCAAAACACAAAAAATCTGAGTCAAAGCCTGTCCCTGAAATATAGCCCAGAATGACACAGTTGTTTGTTTTTTATGACAGTGTTTTGACAGAATGACAGTGAATTTTGAGACCTCAGATCTGGGTCATCTTTATGTTAATGATAATGTTTTGAACATGGACCAAACCTTCACTTTATAAGTTTTTCTCAGCTTTTGCTACATCGCTTGGCCTCATCAAATGGATATCACTTACAGATTTCATTCCCTCTCCTACCCTGTTAACTAGGTATCATTCGGGAAATAGTCGGTATCATGAATGATCACCCCTTTCTTCAATAACACTTATCATCATCAATAAAAGATTTTGAATACTGTAAAGAAGCAGGGTTTTGTTTTGTTTCTACATGTCCAAATACAATGAACCTTGGAGATCTCACAGAACCAGAAACTTACAGATAGGGCTGAAAGGAACTGTTCTTCATCAAGCACAGGCTCTTTGGGCAGATTTCTCATTTGCAAGCAATGTATACTGCCAATTAAAAGAGAGGCAGTGGGAACGCCAACAAGAACCACAAGTGTGTGTGTGAGGGGAGACGGAGTGGGGGCACAGAAGACAAACCACTGCCTAACAGGATTTCACTGAAAGCCCAGTAGAGGCAGTGATAACCTGAAGCACTGTAAATTGTTAGAATCTCAGAAGTCTCCAATTTCTGCTGTATTTCTGTTGACCATTATTTCTCCCTCAGAAGGGAAGTCTGAGAAAAGGCATTATAATTATGTAAAGGGGCAGGGGAAAGGGGGATACCGTTTTTAAACAATCTTCCTCTTCAGTCGGTTTTCTCACTATGATTTTTACCATTAACTCAATTTGTATTAGTTTTAAAAATTCACGACTTTAAGAATTATTTAAACTGATGTATTTTTCTTAACCATGACATGAAACTGTTTCTGGCAAAGGGTAGTCTATTCCAAACAGACCCCAAAGACCAGAATAAAAAGCCCTGTTTCCCTCCTGTCAAATGCTGGTTGGGATGTGAATTCCCATTTGCCCTCCCTCATGGCATTTCGCTGTTTTTATTTCTGACTCTGACATTTTGGCTCTGATAGGCAATTTCTGACTCACTAGCCATTCCATTCCTATGCCCAGGGGAAGATCCTACTTTATAGTGCTTGAGACTCATGGAATTTGAGGGATCCTTTTTAAGCAAAACATGCCAAATAACAAATACAAAACACCCATGATCACCTGAATGCCATCCTGTGAAGGGGAAGCACAAAGAAGGGAAGTTGAATTGGAAATTGGTAGCGATTTTAACAATTATCATTGAAATACACTGTGTTTAGAGTTTTTACAAAAATCCACCATGATACTACCTTACTAGAGCCCCTCCCAGGATGCTGGAAGGGGCCTGTGCAAGTGGGGAGCCCTGAGACTTTAGCTTCTACTGTTTCATGCCCTGCCTCTGTTCTTGCACAAATCTCCACTGCCACCATTACAGCCAAACCAAGGGGGAGGGGGGCTCCAGCCCAAGAATAAGTCTAACCCCCCCCCCCTTTTACTGGTTTCCCTTAACCCAGAGAAAGACCAAACTCTCAAAAGAGACATAGCTCAAATTAGTGTATCCATTTTCCTTAAGTAAATACCCAGAAGTGGAATTACTGGGTCATAGGGTACTTCTAGTTTCAGTTTCTTGAGATACCTGCATACTGCTTTCCACAGCAGATGCACCAATTTACATCCCTACCTATAAGGCACAAGGGTTTCCTTTTTCCACATCCTCGCTCATCACACCTGATATTTCTTGTCTTTTTGATACTAGCCATTCTGGCTGGTCCACTGACAGATCTGTAAAGACGTGATGTGATTGTGTGTATATACACACATATGTACATATGTGTATATATATGTATATGTGTGTGTGTGTGTGTGTGTATTCAATGGAATATTACTCAGCCCTAAAAAGAATGAGATCTCGCCATTTGTGAAACATGGATGTACCTAGAGTGTATTACGCTAAGTGAAATAAGACAGACAAAGACCAATACCAAATGATTTCACTTATGTGTGGAAATTACAAAAAACAACAAAACAAACAACAGAAAAGAAAACAGACTCCTAAATATAGAGAACAAACTTGTGGTTGTCAGGGTGGGGGAGGGGGGGTGGAGGGGAGTGGAAGCATGGGCAAAACAGGTGAAGGGGATTAAGAGGTATATCCTTCCAGTTAAAAATAAGCCACAGGGATGAAAAGTACAGCATGGGAAATATAGTCAATAATCTTATAACTTTGTGTAATGATAAATGGTAACTAAACTTATCATGGTGAGCATATAGGAATGTACATAATCGCCAAATCAGTGTTGAACACCTGAGACCAATATATAGTAGCTATGTTTCAATTGAAAGTTTATCTAATTTTAAAAAGTTCAAGAATTAAAGGTAAAAAAGCAAAAAAATATTGTAGAATATAACTATACAGGTTTGTGATCCTCAAAATACTACTGATACCTTCTTGATCAACTCATCTGAGCATCCTGTTTTCATAGGATGCACATTATCATAATGTTCCTCCTCCTCATGGAATGTTATATTTAGTGATCAAAGTTACTTCTCTCTTATATTCCATACCTCCCTCCCCTTTTTCTTTAAAGTTCAAACAGGATCTTCCATTGTGATTCTAGGCTCAAGTCAGAGAGACATGCGTTATTCATAAATAATTTGCCAAAGACTTCTATAGGCTTCTAGGGATATTTGTGATGACACTCACTTTTATAAAAGTCTAGTCCTGACTGTTCCATCAAGTGGCTGGCTCTGCAGAGAGCAGCTAAAGCTCATGCCTTCCTGAGCCAGGCACTCCCACAGTCAGCAGAGGGGCCTCTCAGAAGCATGCTGGCAGACAGATACCTTGTCATAGACCATTCTAACTCATTTACCAGCCTTCCTGAGCTTTGCCTAAGAATAAGTCCTCATCTCCAGAATGCACATTGTATGATTCGCCTAATTAGGTTCTGATTATGACCAACACAGACCCAGAAAATAAATTCCTCCTAGGCACAGAGAAATCTTATACTTGAGCCATCATATCTCTCCCATTTAGATCAGCTTCATTCTCTGCCTCAGCTGCTAATATGGCAAAAACCATGCGATGGCCGCATAGCAATTCACCCAATCTTTAGTCATACACTGACTTTTATTTTGTTTTGTTAGTTACTTTTTTGTTAAATTATAATCAATATACAGTGTTCTTTAGTTTCAAGTATACAGTATAATGGGTCAACAATTATATACATTGCTCAGTACTCATCCAGATAAGTAGACTCTTGGGGAACCTGGGTGGTTCAGTCAGTTAAGCATCCACCTTCAGCTCAGGTCATGATCTCATGGTTTATGAGTTTAAGCCCCACGTCGGTCTCTGTGCTGACAGCTCGGAGCCTGGAGCCTGCTTCAGATTCTGTGTCTCCCTCTCTCTCTGCCCCTCCTATACTCGTGCTCTGTCTCTCTCTCTCAAAAATAAATAAAAATATTAAAAAATTTTTAAAAATCTCTAAAAAAGATAAGTGTACTCTTAATTCCCTTTATCTGTTTCACTCGTCCCCCCCCACATGCATCACCTCTGACAACCACCAGTTTGTTCTCTGTATTTATGAGTCTGTTTTGTGTGATTGTTTTATCATTTTTTCTTTGCTTATTTTTTCTTTTCCACTATGAGTGAAATTATATGGTCTTCCATATTTGTCTTTCTCTTGTCTGACTTAGTTTACTTAGCAATACACCTTCCAGGTCCATCACTACCCAAAGCAATCTATACAGGTAAATACAATCCCTATCAAAACATGAACATTTTTCACAGATAATACTAAAATTTGTATGGAACCATGAAAGACCCCAAATAGCCAAAGCAATCTTGAAAAAGAACAAAACTGGAGGTATCACAATTCCATATTTCAGGACATACTATAAAGCTGTAGTAATCAAAAGAGTATGATACTGGCACAAAAATAGACACATAGATCAATGGAACAGAATAGAGACCCCAGAAATAAACCCATTAATTTACATGGTCAAATAATCTACAACAAAGGAGGCAAGAATATACAATGGGGAAGACAATCTCTTCAACAGATGGTGCCAGAAAAGCTGGACAGCTATACACAGGATGAAACTGGACCACTTTCTTACACCATACACAAAAATAAACTCAAAATGGATAGAAGACCATTACATAGGTGACCTGAAACCACAAAGTTCCTAGAAGAAAATATAGGCAGTAATGTTTTTGATACTGGCCATAGAAACATTTTTCTACATAATGTCTTGTCAGGCAAGGGAAACAAAAGCCAAAACAAATTATTGGAACTACATCAAAATAAAAATCTTTTGCACAGTGAAGGAAACCATCAATAAAATGACAAAGCAACCTACTGAATGAGAAGATATTTGCAAATGATGTATCTGATAAGGGGTTAATATCTCAAAAACATAAAAAATATATACAACTTAACACTAAAAATGAAAAAATAATCCAATTTGCAAAATGGGCAGAAGACCTGAATGGACATTTTCCCAAAGAAGACATACAAATAGCCAGAACAACAAGAAGATATTCATCACTCCTCATCAGGGAAATGCAGATCAAAACCACAATGAGAGATCACCTTGTCAAATGGCTAGAATCAAAAAGACAAGAAATAGAAGTACTGGTAAGGAGATGGGAAAAAAGGAACCCTCATGCACTATTGGTGGGAATGCACACTGGTACAGGCACTAGAAAACAGTATGGAGTTTTTTTGAAAAATTAAAAATAGAATTACTATATGATCCAGTAATTCCACTATGATATTTGCCTAAAGAAAATGAAAACACTAATTTGAAAAGATATATGCACCTATATATTTATCTCAGCATTATACAATAGCTGAGATATGGAAGCAACCCAGGTTTCCATCAACAGGTCAGTGGATGAAGAAGATAGATAGATAGATAGATAGATAGATAGATAGATAGATAGATAGACAGACAGACAATAGAGAAAAGAATGCAATCTTCCCCTTTGCAAAACTGACTTAATATTAGAGTATCCAGCATTGGAGATGACATCCAAGTCATGAAATCACAGAGTAATGCATTTTTTAGAACACAGGGAATCTCCAAAGTGATCTGGTTGAACCTCCCATCCAGCAGGAGTCTAGTCCCTAGAGCTCAGAAGCTTGTCCATCTGGCTGCAACTGCATAGATCCACTCCACAGAGCTCCTCCCTTTATATTGCAGTCCACTTCCTTAAGGGTTGGTTTTAATGTTTAGAAACTCTTCCTTATATTTACTCACTTCTAGGCTATAGTCCTCCATCTACCATTCCTACTCTGGAAGCATTCAAGAATAATCCTTTTCTTACTCTACCAATGACAGCCCTTAGCTCTAATGAACAATATATACCAAGTTCTACTTAGGCATCAAATTCTCTTTCTACTATTAATGATTTGGCATGGTTTCTTGACTTTTCACTATTCTGGCACCTGCTTCTAAATGTTCTCTAATTTGTCATATCCCTCTTGAAACATCTCACCTAGATCTGAAATTATTAACCTGAATGTGGTCTATGCAGATTTGTAGTAGATACTTCTATTTTTTTGGACGAGCATTTAAACAATACACAACTGAATTAATTTTTGGAGTCCATTGTGTGAAACTCTTGGCTACAATTAAGCTCATGAGCAATTAAATTTCAAACCAGAATGTTCTCTAAACTAGATTCTCTAAGAATAGAAGACCATGTGTCTCTAGGAGTTAAAACTGCCTTATAATGATCATCTTCCATCTGATGTTAAAAGAATGGAATCCCATAATAACCACATTTCCTCCAATTGTTTTGACCTGCTATAGAGTTGGGAACCTAAGGTCAGCAAACTCATCCTCAAATTCTGCCACGTGTCTACATGGTAACCTGCTATATACATAACAGTTTTGCAATTTATGACTACCAAGTTCTCAGTGGAATGATCATCTGTCCGAAAAAAGTCATCTAGCCTAACCCAGGTTAGGTAGATGCTCTAAAATTTCTTATGTTTTTACGATTGTCTCCACAATGTTGATATCATTCCAAGGCCTATAGTAAGCATTCAATCATTACTTCCTAACCATCAGATAAATGAAGGATAAGTTCCCCTGCTCTCACCCTCTCTTTAATAATGTTGATTAGTTTTCAGTGTATTTCCCCAAATCCTTCTTAGGACTATGGTTCTCCACTAGGGCACTAAGCAGTGATAATATTATTGCTTCTGCCATTGAGTGATGACGTTACTTTGGAAAAATGTGGAAGCCTCTCAAGATCCTTATTTCCCCAACTGAACAACATTTCATGTATTTAAGAAAGACATAATAATAATTAATTTAATTTTCAGGCAAACTAGACTACAGGACAAAAAGGTTAGCTAATTTTTCCAGGATCATTTTGTTAGCAAGTGATGTAGGTGGGGTCTGAATCCAGGCAGTCTGGCTTTTGCATGTGTGTGCCTAATCCCTATGCCATACCGTCTCTCCATGTGTCTGATGGCACAAGGTTTGGGAAATAAGGAAGAACTTTGTCTTCCTTGGGTAGTATGGAAGATCACTGATCACACAGCTTACATAATAAGTGGATCTCTCAATATATAAAAAACTGATTGGGGGCATCAGCTGAGCTGACAGCTCAGAGCCTGGAGCCTACATTGGATTCTGTGTGTCTCCCTCTCTCTCTGCCCCTCCCCGGTTCGCACTCTGTCTCTCTCTCAAAGATAAATAATAAGCATTAAAAACACTAAAACAAATAAATAAAAATAAAAAACAGATTGATTTTTTTCATTAGTTCCTCAGAAAGTAGCTTCTTCTGAGTCATATTTTTTAAAGTTACCAACCAATGGAAAAATCACTCAAAATGCAGTGCCTTGAACACAGAATGGATGCAAATGCCTTGAATTGATTTGGATTCCTTCCAGTCACAACTGTTGGAAGTATTTGCCCAAAATGTTAAGAACCATGAGAGCCAGTTGACCTATTGCCAGAACAACAGCAAATCAAAAAAGTGCTATGCCAGGCACCAGGAATCCGAGGGAAAGGAAAAACGTATTTCCTCAGAAAAACATCAAGGTACAGACTATTCCAGAGCTGAGCACTGGAGCACTGGCCCAGTGGAAGGTAAGAACAGAAAGGTACTCAGATACTTGGAGGCAGTTTCTGGTAGCATAAAGAGTGACTTATGACCTCACAAATGAGAAAATTCTCAGGATTTATTACCTTGCTCTAGGCGTGTCCACACACATACTCCTAGTCAGCAAGTTTGCCTGAGTTCTCCTGGGCGCTCACTACTCTTAGGGCTCTTATCCCAATGGGTTCAGTGCAATGTATTTTAAAAAAAATAATTAAAATCAGTTCACAAAAGCTATAAAACAAATAAACTCCTCAAGAATGTGGTGATAGGGAAAAAAGGAAGAGTTGGAAGGCAAAAGGGTCACAGAAGCAGTTCCACTAAGTGGCATTTTTTTACGCCAAATTTAGATACAAACTGAATCCAGTATTCCTTCAGCTGAATAAGAAGTACTCTAGCACCACACAGAGCAGAACCCTAAGGGGGAATGTTTCTATGTCACAGTGGACAAGATCTTTCAATGTAGGACTAGGATCTATGGCAAAGTAGTCTCTAAGTTCAAGATTTCTTTCCAGACAGGTTTTTTTCTGAAGAGAGTATATGATGATTTGCTCAAATCATCAGAAAGACACTGATGGTCTGAATGACTAAAAGTCACACTTCATTTAAATTAAGCAGCAGGACATAGCAATAGAACATTTGCATTCAACTAATGTTAGAGATAAATGATCCACCAAGATTCTGGAAGAAATCCTTTGGGAATGCAAATATGAATCTGAAGTTTTACCTTTGGCTAATTGAAATGTTCTTCTGACATATTAGATGAAAGGAAGAAACAGCAAGAAATTGCAAGACAATTTATGCAAATAATGCGATATATATGTATATGTATACTTATTTATACACACACACACACACCTACATTCCTCTGTACCCTCTTTAGGAAGGAAGGGTGTTAGGTTGTTGAGTTAGGCTAATTCTTGACATGCTGTTCTGAAAGATAAAATGAATATTTGCCCCCAATGAGTAAGTATTCCTGGGAACTTCCCAGAAAGAAAGTCTCAAAATGTGAAAATCAGTTAGCAGAAAATGAAGCAATTGCCCAGGTAAAGTCCAAACTTGAGAGCTCAAACACACCTTATACTTATTCTAGTACCAAGGGTTCCATTTCCCAGTTGAGGAGGTGACCCAGATAATCACGAGAACGGAGTCCAGAAATGCCCTGGGTCTATGGGTCTGAGGAGGCTGCTTCCTCTCAGATCTTCCCTGGGTACTGGCCTGATTGTCATGGGAATTAGGGTTCTGGGAAGATGCCCAAATACTGGCCAGAGAGGAGAGTCTCATGAGACTCTAAGGCAAGGCAGACGTGTCTTGCAGGAGCAAAGATGGGCAGTAGCAATGGCAAGGAAAAAGCAGACCTTTTTCCTGTTACCGTGAGACACTTTTGTTTTTTTAATTTTTTTTTTACATTTATTTATTTATGAGAGACAGAGAAAGACAGAGAGCAAGCAGTGGAGGGGCAGAGAGAGGAGACACAGAATCCGAAGCAGGCTCCAGGCTCTGAGCTAGCTGTCAGCACAGAGCTCAACATGGGGCACAAACCCACAAACTATGAGATCATGACCTGAGCCAAAGTTGGACGCTCAACTGACTGAGCCACCCAGGCAGCCTGAGACTCTTTTTTTCCTTCTGTCTCTTCTGGCATCTCCTCTAATATAGGCTAAGGCAGATAATAGACTAGTCAAAGTGGAATACTAGATGTGAACAGGTCTAAGTCTTGATCTCTTGATCTGTAAAGTGGGGATAACTATACTGTCTCCACTATCTCAAAAGCTTGCCATGAAAAATCCCAATGTGTATGATCCACCTGCTATCGACTGAATATTTTCTGTTTCCCTAAAATTCATATGTTGAAACCTGACACCCAATATAATGGTATTCAGAGGTGAGGGCTTTGGGAAGTGGTAGGTCATGCAGGTAAAGGCCTCATGAATAGGATTAGTGCCTGAAAAGAGCCCTATAGAACTCCCTAGCCACTTCAGCCACATAAGGACAAAGTGAAAATATGGATGTCTACAACCCAAGAAGCAGACCCTCAGCAGAGACTGATTTTACTGGTGCTTTGATGTTGGACTTCTCAGCCTCCAGAACTAGGAGAAATTTCTGTTGTTTATAAGTCACCCAGTCTTCTGTTATAGGAGCCCAAATGGGTTAAGACACTCCCCTACGATTATATTTCCTCCTTCAACAACTTCTAGACTGTAGAAATATAAGGAATAATATTTCTTCTTTTCTCAGTTCTCATCAGGCTATCATAAGTTCCCTGGACCTACCTATCCCAATAAAAAGTGGGAAATGCAGTTTGTTACCAGTAAGTAATAAAACAGAGAATATCTGTCTTGTCTTGGCTTCCCAAATGGACTCTTTCCCAGGACAAGAGAACTTCTTCCCAGAATAAAGTTATTTAGAAGTACCATTTATCATAAGCTCATAATTAAATATGACTCCATTTTATAGACTTAAAAAAACCATATTGAAATTTGCCTTGCCTGACATGTACAGACATATTTAAAACAAATTTGTTCTTTATAATCATATTCAATATAAGGAAAATAATCTCCATCCAAAGTTACTGTTCTGGCTTTGTCAACCTGATGGCAGCCTCTGGACTCAGTTGTTCTGTTTTCCCCTTGATTCAGATACTTATAATTTTTTTAATGTTTCATTTATTTATTTTTGGAGACAGAGCATGAGCAAGCAGGGGAGGGGCAGAGGTGGGGGTGGAGAGAGAGAGAATCTCAAGCAGGCTCCATGCTCAGTAGGAAGCATAACGCAAGTCTTGATCTCACAACTGTGAGATCATGACCTGACTGAAATCAGAAGTCAGACACTTAACTGATTGAGTCACCTAGGTGTCCCCAGATGCTCACTATTAACTGGTACATCCCATTGCCTTTCATTATATCTTAGCCTACAAGGAACTGGGGTCTGTGTCACACGGTACCTACAACGGAAGCACTTTTGATAGAATGATCATTCTCCATGTTCAGGGTCACAGAGTTGAATGGGCAACTGGAAATGATTATTCCACAGAGGAGAATCTTCTCCTAATTTATTTCTTCATTATTTTCATGCAAAGAAGCATATTCCAGCAATATGAAAATCCTGGTTTTTCAGTCAGTTTAATTCACTCACTAGGTTCACTACAGCCTAGTAACTTCTAATCTGGAAAGAGTCTGATCCTCTCCCTTTATTTGTGAAAAGAGAGACACTCACTCATAATGGAAGACTTTAACCAGTACATTTTGTGTGTGAGCATGCGCCAGTGCAGACGTTCACAATTAAGAATACAGACTCTGCTGCGGACTCCAGGGATTCCCCTGGCTCAACCCTCTTTGATCCCCATTAGAACCTGACAAAGCCTGGATAACATGGCTGAGGTTCCTTCTTCCAGTCTGTTAGCTCACATCTGCAGAACGGATTCATGACCTCCCCACCTTTCCTCTGCTTCCCACTTGGCTCTTTCTCTCTCTTTTCTCTCAAGCAGGCCCACTCTGTTCACACACAACTTTCCATTGGCTACCACCTTCCAGAGATCTCATTCACACAGCGCATCTGAGCTTTTCACAGAGGTGCTTCAGAAGACATGTCCCTACTGCCAATTCTCTCAAAAATGCAAAAGTATAAATAAACTTAAAACTGAATGCAGGGGCGCCTCGGTGGCTCAGTCGGTTAAGCAGCCGGCTTCGGCTCAGGTCATGATCTCATGTTTTGTGGGTTTAAGCCCCACATCGGGCTCTGTGCTGACAGCTCAGAGCCTGGAGCCTGCTTCTGATTCTGTGTCTCCCTGTCTCTCTGCTCCTCCCCTGTTCGTGCTGTCTCTCTCTGTCTCTCAAAAATAAATTAGAAAAACATATAAAAAATTTAAAACTGAATGCTGCAGATCAAGACTCAAAAGGGCAGTTTCAGTCAGAACAAAAATAGAGAAAAACAATTTTTGAGCCAGAAGGTGAGCTCCCATTCACCATTACATCCTCGGCATCTAAAGCAGTACTTGATAAATACCCATGTAAGTGCTCCATAAATAAATAAATAAATAAATACAAGTGTAAGTGCTCAGTAAATACACGTATAGATTACTGTGGAGCTCTGCGGACCAGTCATCGGCAGATAGAAGATCATAAAACAAACGCATTAGAAGTCAGAAGACCTGGAACCTAGTACTGGCTCTGATAAAAATAAATCATGTGACTATGAGCAAATTTTTTCCTTGGTAAAAATTAATGGATTACCACTAAATTATTTCTAAGGTATTTTCTATTTTAAAAATTCTATGATGATAAAATACATGAATCACAGCTAAAGGTTGAAAGGTGTCTAAAGAGGTATGTGGTCAAGCCACCCACTCCTTGCTTTTTTTTTTTTAATGTTTCCAGAAAGATGACTGACTATCCCATTTGGAAAATTTACAGGAAAATATCTGAATTTCCTATTGTCATCTACGCTGAGACTTTAGTTTAAAAAAAATCATTCTCAGATTTAACCTAAAATTCATTTCTATGTTTATACTGCTGTTAATCAATTTAGGGTTTAACTATCCAATTATAAAATTCCACAATCCTCATAATCTTGGAATGTAATTTTATTTCCAATGCAAGTATTAAAAGATATGGCTAATAAGGCATAAAAACATTTTCCCTGAAGTCGTATCATTGACTGAATCATTAAGCTTGTCTACTGTGCCCCTCTGTAAATATACATTTGTAGCAGGACTTGATTAGTTTTCTACCAAGAGATACATGTTTATTAAATTATATCTCATGCACCAGGGCTCCTTATTTATCTTAGTAACTTTTAATGGAAAAGTAAATGAAACATTATTACATAAATGCTTAGAGAGATGACAGTAATTTTATTCTAAATTAAATAAAGAAAAGGTTAAATAAATATTATAATCTTTCAGAAATTACAGTATAAGCCTTATAATCATAAATCTCCCACTTACTTTTTTATAACTTATTCTTAAAATATTTATCAGCATAACATTGAAACTAAGTCCTCATTAATTATTTTCTGGCAATTTCCTGGGTTTTTTTTTTTAAAGTTTAAGTTTCCCACTCAGATCTTAAATACTACAATTTTAAACACATTCTAGTTTTCCAGTTTAGTAATGCATTTCTATGCAATAGGAACTACATTTCAAACTTCTATCATAATCTCTGGCTTTGAGGGTCGAGAGAGAGAGAGAGAGAGAGAAAGAGATACACACACACACACACACACACACACACATTTTGGTGTCAAATATCTAAAACAAAGTGCTCAGTCTCATAACCATAATAAACCAGAAACAGAGGAAGAAACCTGCTTTCAGTAATAAGGAATGGCAAATATCTGGATAACCTCACTATCTATGTCTAAATACATCTCCTCCTTAATAAAGAAATAATAACATATATCATGACAAAGTGGTTAAGTCTACATCTGAATCAAAAAAACATTAAAATCTAAATTTCCCCTCAACATTGGTGCTTTGGGTGCACAATTTTTAAAAAGTCCCAAACAAGCACTATTGAATTTAATTTAGCTTCATTTTTATTAAGAAGTGACTTCATAATTCCCATAGCCATGTTGAAAAATAAAACCTAAATTTGACTCAGAGAGTCTGAGTTGAGAAACATCAAAATAACTTTAAGGGCAGAAACACAGCCACGACCTGTTACATCTGACAAGAGAAAACCAATAATTCAAATAATCCCTAGAGTAATGCCCAGTTTTGTGTTCAAGTCAGCATCCGTCTCTGGGCTGGAAACATGAACATTAGATTTGACACTCATTTTTAAGGCCTTACTTCCAAAAATGTGACCCTGAACAATTTCATCAGAATTCACTTCTTGGTCCCTGTGTGTCACGTCTCTGATAGGAAGAAGAAACCACATACTGGAGGGATTATGTCTATAAGCTCTTAGGTATGGGACTTGGAGGTGGTCTGCCAGAAGGGAGATTGAAGCAGGTAACACTCATTCTCTATGCTTTTCATCCTCCAGGCTCCTTCACTAGTTCTCAGCAGCTTTTCCCACTAGCACCCCACTTCCCTAAGGTCAGACTTCATTCTCCCTAGATAAATCTTCATGCATTTCTTTTCCTCTTTTCATGTTCCCTTCCATAAATACTAAAAGAGTTCTGGTGTTGAACCCAGCACCAAGCTGGGTAGAACTGGAACCAAAGTCACACACGGTCCCATCCTCATGGTGCTGATGGACTACCAGGAAAAGATGACCACAAAACAAAGAATCATACAGATAAACATACAGCCAGTCAAGGGCCAGGGGGGGCGGGGGGGGGGGCGGAGAGGCAGTGGCGGTGAGGGAACTTATACAGCATCTCTAGTTTCCTTGCCCCTTAAGGAAAGAAATGACAACTGAGCTGATCTTCATTAGGTAAGGGGGATACAGTGGGGAAACAAAGAATCTCATGACCTGAAAGATGATAAATGTGGCCACTGTCATAAAGGAGGACTGTGACAGAAAGTTGGGGAGGTAGTCAGGTGCCAGACCATGTGGCTTTTCAAGGAAAAATGTAAAGATTTACTCTAACAGCACTGGGGAACAACTAAAGAACTGTACACAGATAACGAATGAAATAAAGAGATCTGAGTGTAGGAAAAGGTCATTCTGAGCAAATGTGGTGTGGGGAGAGGACAAAATTTAGCCAGCCTGACTGCCAAGCAAGTCCATGTGCCTCCTTCTGCCCTCTGCACTTAGGAGGGATAGCTGTGTCCTCTCTGGTCAGGATCTGCCCTTCAATGAAGTAGCCTGTTCTTATAAATCATCTGTGTCACTTTGTTTTCCTTATCGGCAAAGAAGGAAAATACCCACCCCAGGAATGGAAGTAGATCCTAGATATGAAATACTCAAGGGATCTCCCACTCCTCAGCCACAAAGCATGATTAATGGTGGGCTGCTCAGCTGCTGCATACCTTAGGATATATTCAGGAATGTGGGAGCCTTTTTTATGCCTTATGATACTGAATAAGGTCCTAGAAGGTCATGTGAAGAAAACGCACTAGAACTCTAACTTTGCCAGTTGGTCTTCATTGATTAATAATGAAAGATAACTCTTTTCTTACTGACAGGCACTCAAATGAGTATTATTAATATAGCCTTCATTATTAAACATTTGGTATCTTTCAGATTCCCTATTAGTCCACCAACTATTAAGAAACCCTTTGTATTGCTTTTGGGTTGATCAATGGTATATGCAGATTTAACACCCTGCAGATAAAAACGTAAGTTTAACATGAAAAAAATTATTGCAATCAGTCACAAGACTATTCCAACAGAAGGTGAACGCTTTGCAGAGGAATAAGCACTCCCAAAGGCAAATATTTGCATAATAAAAGATCCATGCTGAACTTCCTGGAAATGAAACTAACTTTAAGAGCCTACTATGTGTCCAAATTACCAAATTATGGTAAGCAAGGTACATATGCAACTTCATTTAAAATTCACAACAAAACCATTTTGCAGGTTAAGGAAGAAGTAATGGGCCTATGTGGCTAGTAATGCTAGAGCCAGGAATTGAAACTTTAAGTACTTTACCTATGAAGTAAAATTCAAGTAACCTGTTTCCATGATGAATTAATCCGCTTGGGCTGTCATAACAAAATGCCACAGGCTGGGTGCCTTAAACAATAGAAAGTTATTTCTCACAGTTCTGAGGCCTGGAAGCCCAACATCAAGATGCCAGCCAATCTGGTTCCTGGTGAGAGCCCTCTTCCTGCCTTGCAGGAGGAAGACACAGCAGTCTGGCGGTGTCCTCACATGGCAGAGAGAAT
This sequence comes from Suricata suricatta, assembly GCF_006229205.1. NCBI lineage: Eukaryota > Metazoa > Chordata > Mammalia > Carnivora > Herpestidae > Suricata > Suricata suricatta. The sequence goes on from NC_043705.1 coordinate 115,411,870, forward strand.
GCTCTGGAGTCTTATTCTTTTCTTGAAGGCCACTAGCCCTTTTGGATTAAAGCCCCATCCTTGTGACCTCAAGTAACTTCTATCACCTCCTCACAGGCCCTGTCTCCAAGTACAGTCATACTCGGGGATAGGGCTTCAACATAAGAATTTAGGGAGACACAAACATTCAGTCCACCTATAACACGTGGCTAGAAAATGATAAGAGCAGGGTTTGAAAAGAGGTCTCAAACACCCACGATCAGTCCACTTCTCATGCTGTCCCTCTCAACGTGGGAGGTGTAGTAGTTTAAGCTTCAAAAAGCCAGAACTTCATGAGTATATTAAGACAGTGGGACTTCTTGATCAAGTCTCGGGCCTGCTAGCAACATGAAGAAGTAACTCATTAATTTCACTGCCCTAATGTTACACTCCTCAGTCTTTCAGCTTCTTCTTTACCTTGCTCACAGGCTCTTCTGAAATGAAACTGACTGAAAATTTTCACAACTATACTGCAGATCCACCCTGTCAAGCATTTCACCCCAGGGAGCAAAGTTTAGCAAAAACCTTTGACTGAAACACAGGGTAACAACAACAGGCATTTAGCCTTTGAAACTGAAGTATAAACAAGCAGAGAATTCATTATGTTGAATGTAGTCAAAGGACTAACTTATTAGTGCCAGAAAACAGGTATTCCATGGTGTGATTTCTACAGCTTCTCTAGTTTGGCATCATTCTCTTTCAAGTTAGACATTACTCACGAGGTTGGAAATAAAAATCCTCTCCTTTAAGCAAAAATTCACATTAGCTGAGTCTGAACAAATAAGAGTTATAACTTGTATTAATAGGTAGCCCTTAAAAGACTTCAAGTTATCCTGAAACCAAATAAAACCTCAAAATCCATTCTAATTATATAATTAAAACTCCTAAATTTCTTTTTAACAAATCTTTAGAGGAGAGATTAGAGAGTTCAGAACATTTATCTTTCAGTATCTTTTTAAGATTACTCTAAGAATTAACAAATATTGGTTTTTATGTGCCAGAGTATTTTATGAGAAAGTTGTTTTAAAATAAATATTTATCTTACCCCACAATATGAAAAATGGAGTTTCTCAGGCAGCTAGAGCATTTACTGGAGAATGCTGTGTCCTGGCCTTTTTCTAACCGTTGTCATTGTTGAACCCATTGCAGTGGTTACATGTAGTATTAACTATAGTAAGTAAGCACACATTCTACCTATATATGTAAATTCATACTTACGTACACATGTCTAGGTGTGCATACACATACCTACACATTTACTCACATAACCACTGGGACCTGAGAAGAACATGGATCCCTGTTTTTAGTCTTTTACTTTTTTAAAGGCTATATGTACCATAAAATAAAAATTAATGATGATAAGCACACAAATATGTGTGGCACATGGATGAAAGGGTCAAGGCATAATTTAAAGTACTTAGTAGATGAGAGACATTGTGCCCCATCGCCCCCACCTGGTCCCGGCAAATCTCTTCCTGACAAGTTAGCCTGAGCTAGGGAGAGAGTCACCTCGAGTGTCAACTTATGACAAGGTTGCACCCACATATAAGCAGCCTTTCAGGACAAAGAGTAGAAGTGGCTTCCACAGGAGAAAACAATCCACCACATTATCCATTTGCACTGAAAACAGCCAGTGTGGAAGGAGACTGCTCTGAGGACAAGTGCGAGAATGAAATCAACTTGCAGCCTGAGTTTCCGGGACAGAAATTCTTCTTGTCGAATCAATTCACATACCTTAAAAGGGAGTAAATCTCTAAAATGAAAATTCTCCATGGATTATTGTCTCTAAGCACAAGAAAGTTTACCTTATATTCTACATTATACTGAGTACTCAATACTCAGTATCAAAGATAAACACAGACATCTTCTAGGGCTGATGAAATACATTCACTAACACGCTCGATCCTAGAAACCTAACATGAGGTTAGGTATACGTTATCATTTCCATTTTCTCCAACAAGGAAACCCAGGGTCATGTGGTTAATAAGTAATTTGCTTGGGTTACCAGCGCCATTTTGTTTTAAGGTAAAGGTCGGAAATACAGGTGATAAGCTTAAATTCAAGATTTTTGAAGTTCTTTGGAATTGTGTAATCTACCACATGTGAATAATATCAACAGACCCTAAAACCATCATCCAGTGAAGTAACTGGAGGAACTAGGGGAAAAATAATAATTAATCTGCAACAATGTGCCTTGTCTTTGTCAAAAAACAATACCAAAAAATGGCTAACAGAGGTCTGGTTACCCAAGTTAATGGATCTCACCCTGGCTTTGAATCTCAGTTTTCCTCATCTATAAAACAGGGATATTAAAAACACCTATCTTAAACGTTAGTTGTGGGGAATAAATTAGATAGTTGTGTAAAGCATTTGGGACATTGCTGGCACATAAAATGCCCATTAACTGTTACTTTTATTATTGTCAGCACACATACCATAAAGTACATTTTTCTTAATAGAACACAGCACAGAGGATTATTCACTTAGGGTAAAAAGTCTTGCGCAAACCAAATGCATCTTTTCAACCTGTTAAAAGGTAAAATCCTATTAATTTAAATATACCCCACTTAAATCTCACTCCAGGCGGCTGCCAATTAACCACACAAATCAGTCCTCTCTCCCACCCAGGTACTTGCTCTCAGGCCGACACAGTAGGAAGCCACAAGGAAGCTGAAGGAGGGCAAGAACCTCAAGAGCCTTCTGCAAGTAAGCACAGGAAGAAGTGAGCAAAATCTCTGATAATTGCCTCTTTGCTCCCTAGGGAAAGCCAGTCACATCCCAACTAATGATCCCCCTCCTAAACAGGAAAGAATGAAAATGAAAAGGAGGAGGAGAGGAAGCTTCATTAAAAGTCATTGGAAAATGAATTAATCCTCTGCATCCCCCCCCCCCCCAAGCAGGTGCACTCTACACAGCAGTTCTGCTGGTGACAAGACGCATCTCCCCTTCCACTGGACCCTAGGATGTTTCCATCCTCAAAGACTGAGTTCCCTTTGATTTCATATAACAACTAGCTTACAGATAAAGGTGTCATTTGTTTGCCATCACTTTTCTGGTTTGGGGAACAAACAATTCAAATAATTGAGACTTTAAGACAATCTAGTTCAGTTTCACAAATGGAAATGCTTTCAAGAGTGAGGAAAAGAACACGAATGGATGAAGCGGGCCCGGCAGAAACTGTGGTTTGCTTTGTGGAGTTTATGCCGCTCAAAATATACACTTAACTATTGCCTCATCTTTCCTTTTTTTTTTTTTCAAGGGAAACTAGAACCTTCTTTTGAAATGTTAGCAATGAATTTAAGAAATAATGAAGCTCCATTCCTATGTTCAGGGAAAACTCCCCCATAGATTTCCAGTTGGGATCTCCAACCTAGTATGGCTTCCAAAACAACAATAAAAACAGAATCACTGGGACCTTTAAAAGTATGCATGACTCCTCCTCCTCCAACAGCAATGCTGATTCAATTGGTCAAGTGTAAGCATTCAGGTGATTGTAATGGAGAGCCAGTGTAGAAAACCGTTCCTCTGGTCTACAGCTGAGGAAACAATGGCCCAAAGATGAACATGACCTTTAGCGAGCAAGAGATCAAGAACAGGAGCTCTCATTCCAATATGCTGTTAGCAAAACTCCAACACAAATGCTACTTTTTTGGCCACGAATGGGAGTTTGGGCTTTGATATATGTAATCTGTAAAACATTTCAAATGTTTCCCCAGCACAAGTGTCAGTTTTTGATGCTGGACTTCTTTTTTCCTAAATCCCGGTGACTCTCAGGTCACATTTACTTGGACTATGAACTTCAAGAAAGCAGAGGGCTTGTCAGAGTCTCCCTCACCTGTGAGGTAAGTCAGCACCACCATAAATACTGAGTCAATGAATGATGTGATTAGGATTTTCAAATTTCTCTTCCCATGCAAACTGGGTATCAACTTCCATGAAAGCTTGAAAATTCATCCCATACAGAGAAGGGTCAATAAGTAGGTGTGATTCAGGGGGAACAAACTGCCAAGTCTTGGCTTTAATCTAACAGGAAGATCACTTGGCTCCCTTGATAGAGAGCCATGAATAGTTAGTTAAGTGAAAGAACAGCAAGTTGTTCTGAGGAACACGTATTACTGGATTTGAAGCTTCCTTTCCCCGGGACAGCACGAAGGAACAGAAAACTCTCCTTATGTCACCCTCATCACCACTGTCTCGGTATATTTACTTTCTCTGGAGCTGAACCCTTGCCAATACCAATAGCTGTAGCTTCACTGCCCTGTCTGGTTTCCTGCCTGCCTGGGACGGAGAACTGGGGCGTGCCCTATCTTTCTGCACGTGAAGAACTCCTCTCCACACACTACATCCTCGAAAAGGGAACACAGCCTTGTGAGAGAGTTACATCGCAAAAGATTTGGTGATGAAAGCCAGGCTTCCTTTCATCTTATGAAGATGCTGGCAAAATCCTACTCATTGTGCAAGAGTAAGACATGTTATTGCTCATTCGGTTTCTTATTGAAAACTACACCTCCGCCCTACCTGTCAGTTAACACAAAGCAAGTGTCTCTCTCCTTCACACTGAGCTGTCTTTCTAAAATAACAAATCTGATCATGTCATTTATCTACAGAAGATATTCTGGTGCAGCTACCTGCTGCGCCCACAGAAAAAGTCCAAGATCCTGGACACAGCTTATGAACTCTATCTCCTTTTCTAGCCCCATTTCCTTTCAGCTCCCTCAAACATCCTCTGGTTCAGCCACTTCAAACCTTATCGTTCCTGACACACCTTCTTCTTTTATATTTCCATGCTTCTGGGTGGTCTCTTTAAAGAACACCTTTTCCCCTTTTTCTCAGCCTAATGGCTTCTTCTAGAATGTTCAAGAATCACCTCAAATGGCACATTTTCTGGGAAGTCTTCCATGACTCCTCTAGGAGTAATGAGTCTCGCTCCCCCACCTCTGCTGCCTCCTGTTGGGCTCTCTGTGAGTGGGGCGGCACCTCTAGGCTGTGTGTCCCAAAGCCCAAGTCTGTGCTTTATCTCACCCCTGGTGCCTGACTCACGCAGACACTCATCTGAAGCATGGGTTTGCTGAGTTCACTCTGATGCCGCTGCCCCACCTGTGTGAGTAAAGCAGACAACGGTGGGTTTCTTGGGCAGTTCTACAAATATGGCTTCTATCGACAGTGAGCCTTGTTGGTATTTGTGGCTGTTTTGCTTTGGCTTTGATTATGAATCCCATAAGGTGGCCCCATTTTCAGTCTCTCTTGTGAAAGAAAAAAAATTGCAACTTCTCACTTATATATGCAACCTGAAAAAGTCCAACTCATAGAAACAGAGAGTAAACTGGTAGTTACCAGGGGCTGCAAGATGCAAGATGGGTGAAAGGGGGAGATACTCATCAAAGGGTATAAAATTTCCATTATAAGATGAATAAGTCCTAGAGACCTAATGTACAGCTTGGTGACTGTAGTTAACAGTACTGTATTACATACTTGAAATTTGCCAATAGGTCTTAAATGTGTGATATATACATATCTCAGATATATATATATCTCAGGTCATCTCAGTGCATACCTTAAACTTATACAATGTTGTTTGTCAATTACATCTCAATAAAAACCTTAAAATACATTAAAACAAACTAATAAAAATGTGCTCCCTTCTCTGAATCACACAGAGCTTAAGTCAGACTCTCCTTATTCAGCATTGTGTATAACATATGAGCAAATGTTGAAATGAAGTACTTTTTTCAGATCAGAGGACAGATACCACAGGCAATCTCTATTGATATTTATCCAAGTCTTTTATGCTTTGACTTAAATCAGGAAACATTAAGAACATTTTCATAAAACACCACTAGAGATTGGAGGAAGCAGAAAAGCACACTCATGCCAACTTTATAAATTAAAAAAATTTTTTTAATCACAGGGATTGCTGGACTATCAAGTCTCTCCCCTTAGCAGAACACACTCATGTTGTTCTTTTAGTAACTAAGTTGGCTATGGGTGCTCTCAGAGTGGGATTTTTCTAGTGACATCACCACCAATGCTTTAGAGTTTGATGGTAACACACTTCCACCAGTGAATCTGACTCATGACTGATTCATTTTTCTCTCTCCTAGGCTTTAAAAGATACCATAGTTTCCTCCTATATGCCTCAGCAATCATGTTGCCTTTTGAGACTATCATCAGACAAAGTGTCCCTTAGCCTGAAAGCACCCAACAAGCTTTATCAAATACAGAATAAATCCATTAATTACTGATTAGTGAATGCCCACTGTGGGCCCACTGCTTAGCACATTACTAAATACTATGGAGGATACACAAAAAAGTCAACAACAAAACATCTTCCCTTTGATGAAGTTGATAAATCACAGGAGACTTTACCCATCGGGTCTTTCACTTTCATTTCTCTGCAAGAACATATGAAGAGCACATCGTGTGCAAGGTACTGCAGGGAGACTGCTGGGGAGTCTGCAGACATCGAACCTGGAGGTAGGCCCCAGAAGGGGAGCCAAAGCCCATGATGAATTCACGTGAGAGTCTAAGTAAATGTGCCAATAAAATGGGGAAAGATGAAAGGAGCTTGTAGCTGGAAAGGTGGCAGGCAGGGGCAGGGGAAGGATCAGAGCTGACACTATGGAGCTGTGTTTCGTGGTGTTTGAGCTCAACTTCAGAGCAGTAGAATGAGACACAGAGGGGCCATGGTGGAGGAAACATGCACTAAAGTTGCTGGACAGACACACAAGAGATATTCTGAGAGCAAAGGAGCAGTTCAGTTTGAAGCTCAGCAGAGAATACAGATGGATGGTAGGCTGGGGTAATATTACAGTGCTCTGATAACACCAGGCTAAGGAATCTGAAAGTCAATCCATAAGCTAGAAGATGATTTTTGAGAAAATGAGTGGTCAGTACAGCATTTCAGATGCTTTGGCAGCAGCGAGAGAGAATTAAAGGAGAATAAATCAGGACTGGTGTGACTGATTATTCTCCTCCAATCCAGGTGTGTGTGCTGAAAACAGCAGGGAACCTTCTGGTGCATGTTTACAGCTACCGCCAAATTGAAATCTATTAACTGCTGTGGTGTCTTGTTTCACAAAGCTTTGGCTTCAAACACGTGTGTGAAGTCACCAGTCACTGGCACTGAGCACTATGGGGGCTGTGGGCACAGAGCTACTTGAAGTGTTATAAGACAATGCCAAAAAACATAGATAAAATAACCCAAAGAAGACCAAACTTGTAGTGCAATGTCTATATTCCACATAGCCCCTGACGTACATCAAGCACTCTACGAATAACACATTGGATTGAATTGGTGTGGGATGCAGCATCCTGTTCTCATCACTGACTTCTGTTCTTCCGCCACCTTTAATCAGCTTCTCTGACTACAACCTTCACACAGACCTCTACTCCCTCCCTCTCCTGTCTACTTTTTTGTAACCAGCTTTGACTTTGACTCCCGGTTTGTCATTTCCATGGCCCCCGTGCCGCTGTCATCTTCCCGTCATATCTCTCGGACAAGACCCTAGGCCTAGATAGTCCCCTTTCTCTGTACCTGGTGAACTACAGAACACTACCAGAAAGGGTCACATATTTTGTAATACTTTTAACAGTGGTATTACCATGAATTTGTTATCATCAACCTCAGTTTGGCCATCAAGCAATGACTAGCAATCCTACCAAGCTTTACTAATTTATTCCCTTTATGTTCTAGCTTTCTCTCTCCTCTCCAAACACCTGAAATTATATCCTTTCTTTTCCAGTATGCTACCTCTTTTCTGTCTCACACCTGACTAACCTTTCAAAGCAGATAGAAGCCATAGAACAGATAGAAGTCATGGAACAGAAACATCTTTAACTTTCAGCTACACCTCAGCATCTGCACACATTCCTCCTCCTTCCGCCCCACCCCTCACCTCCCGAACTGCAGGGCTGGAACCCTTTTTCCTCTCTAATTACTCCCATGCGCTCTGGATCTAACTACTCCTATCTTCTCAGGAAACCTATGTGATTAATTATCCACCCAATTGCTCTTTCCTATCAACGTTTAAACATACTCCAATCCCCTCCCTGCACTGTTTCCTTCTCCAGCTACAGCTGTCCTTCTGATTCCCTTGACAGTCAAATGTCTCCAGTTACTATATCCATTGTCTCCTTCCCTTCCCACCCACTCACTGTGACACTTTATTCTGGCCTCTGCCTCCATCACTGCACCAATGTATCTCTCCTTAAAGCCCTGCAAGACATCCACTTCACTATCAAAGGACATTTACAGGACTTTCCAGTTCCCTTTATCAACATTTAAACTATTCTCTGTCCTTGGCCTCTGAGAGCCAGGCAATCTCCTTAAAATGCAGATCTGATTGTGCCCCTCCTGCCCCCGCTTCAAAATCTTCTATGGTTTTCTATTGCTCTATGATAAACAAAAGACTATAACACAGTTTGCAATGCCATGTAAGATAGAGTCCCTTCTTTGGCCCCTTCTTATATTATACTCCTTTCCCGCTCTGAACGCTGGTCGCACTGACTGTTTTTAGTTTTCAAAAGTACCAGGTATCTTCCTGACTCCTGTTCCCTCTGCCCAGATTGCTCTTCCATCTTTGTCCCACTTCCATTCCTTTAGATTTTAAATGTCTTATTTTGAAAGCCTTTGTTTTGAAAGCCTTCCTCAACCACCAGGCTTCAAACAGATCAAGTCCCCTTATACTTTTATTTCGTATTAGTTACACCAGGTTTTTAAAAAATGTTTATTTATTTATTTGACAGAGAGGAAGAGAGAGAACACGTGAGGAAGGGGAAGAGAAAGAGAATCCCAAGCAGGCTTGACACTCAGCACAGAGCTTGACACAGTGCTTGATCCCATGACAATGAGATCATGAGCCAAAATCAAGAGTCGGACACTTAATCAACTGAGCCACTCAGGTACCCCATACCAGTTTTAATTTTTTAATTATACTTGGTTAATGTCTGTCGCCATCCTAGACCACGAACTCCAGTAGAAAAGAGACTATTTCTGGGTTGCTTATCATACTATTCTAGCATCTAGTCCACTATTCTGGGCAAAGTATACATTAAATTAATGAGTTTGTGAGTAGGTGAGTATATGAATGAATGTGGTAATATTGATTTTTACACGCAGGCTATCAGCATTCCTCTTCATCTCCCCCTGCAGCACAAACCCATGAATCAAGGTCAAGATCAAGTATATACGAAAAACATTGAAAGGGAAGGACTAGGAGAGTCTGATCTGTGTTCTCCAGCTTAGGCCAGGAAAACCAGCATCTCTACCTTACTTTCATTCTGATTACAACAAGAAGTAGCCATATCTACTTCATGATGAATTTCTTAATGCACTTAAATCGCTTTGTAATTACATAAGAAAAAAATCACTTTCACGTAATTTTTAAAGGAAAATCAAGTAGGATCTTCTGTGAGGACTTAAAAAACTTCAAATTCAGTCAATGAAGTGTCCAACTTTGGCTCAGGTCATGATCTTGCGTGAGTCTGAGCCCCACATTGGGCTCACTACTGTGAGTGCAGAGCCTACTTTGGATCCTCTGTCCTCCTCTTTTTGCCCCTCCCCTGCTCATGCTCTCTCTCTCTCTCTCAAAAATAAATAAACCTTAAAACTCCAAATTCAGTACCTATGCATGTACTAAAACCATGCTAATGCATCACTTTCCAGCTTTCAGAGACCATCTTTAAATAAGTTTATAGCATTATATCCCAAAGTCTTATACAAATTCTTGGTCTCAAGCTAAAAGATATTAATCAAAGTCCAAGTCATTTATTAAACTGCAAGTGGCCATAAAGCAGAGTTAATGCAATTTGTCAGGCAGAGTAAATCAAGAAGTGGCTTGACCTGTGAGCTTTTGGGACCCTCTTTGAAAAGCTGGGTAAAATCACCAGGGAAGAGGTTAAAATTCAACTTTGTTTTATGTCCCTCTTTAAATCACGTAAAGTGCAAGCATGCTCCTAACAACTTAAGATTATGAGTGATAACTTATCAAACAGAACACTTCCTGAGTTTTCCCATGAGAATTTTTTGAAAGTTCAAAATGCTATCTTCGGCAATGTGGTTATTATTAATATCCTTCCTCTTTAAATCATGGATTTTTAAAGTACTTGTCATTTTGATTACAAAATCCCAAATCGCAGAGAAATCATCATAACTATTATGTTAATTGGGTATTAATATTTTACTAGTTACATTTAGTATCATTTTTTTTCTGGAAAACTCCTCCTAGCTGTGTCATTATTTCAAAATTTAAGATTTAACGAAATTAAGACAATTTCTTTTTTAAAAAATAATCAAGGCAGTGATAACTGCCTTAGTTATCTATTACTGCATAACAAATTAACCCAAAACTTAGCAGCTTAAAACAACAAATATTTATTATCTTACAGTCTTGGGCAGGGACCTGGAAGAGGTTTAAGCTGGGTTGTTCTGCCTCAAGGACATTCATGAGGTTGCAGTCAAACTGTTGAGGGGCGGGGGCTTGAGTCTTCTGTAGCTGGACTGGGTCTGAAGGCTCTACCTCCAAAGTCATTCTCATGGTGGCAGTCATCAAGATGCTTCCATTTCATACTGGCTATTGGACTGGGAGCCTGAGCTCTTCATTCCACACTGGCTACAGGACTCCCTCACTACCCTTCCATCTGGGTGTAGCCATAGGGCAGCTCAAAACACAGCAACAGGTTTCCTCCTGACAGAATGATCCAAAAGACAGAGCAACCAAGACAGAAGCCACAATCCTTTGAATGATCTAGTCTCTAAAGTTGCACATCTTCACTTCTACTCTATTTATTAGAAATGAATCATTGAATCTGGCCCACACTCAAGGAGAAGGAACCTGGACTCCACCTCTAGAAATATCAAAAAATGTGTGAACATTGTGTTAAAACCATCACATAGTGGTGGCGAAAATGGTTAGAAGTATGGGAGTTAGAGACAGATTTAGGAAGATTGGCTTGATTCTTGACTGTGCCACTCGCCAATGGTTGGGTCCTTGCACAAATTATTTAACCTTCTAATGACACAGTTGCACTAAATGTAGAATTCAGTGGATCATGGCGGGGGGCGGGGGGGAGGGTGTTGCACATAAGATTAAACAATTCAACATGGAAAAGAACTTTATAGAGCCCTGGGTCATAGTAAGCACTTCCTTAATGCTGCCCACACAACTGGTGAGGCCAACCATTGCGTGCCCACTAAGTAGAGAATATGCAGTCCTTTACCCTATAGGAGCTTAGAGTCTAGGAGTTGGAAAATGAATCTGAATGCGAATTTTCCTCTAGAAACCAGAGGACTGCCTACTGAGAGGCAGTCACGAAAGCAATCTGTTCCATATAAGGAACTCTACAATGGGATTTTAAAACCTTTCTTGGGGGCACCTGGGTGGCTCAGTCAGTTAAGTGTCTGGCTTTGGCTCAGGTAATGATCTCACAGTTCATGGATTGGAGCCCCGCGTTGGGCTCTGTGCTGAGAGCTAGCTCAGAGCCTGGAACCTGGTTCATATTCTGTATCTCCCTCTCTCTCTGACCCTCCCCTGCTCGAGCTGTCTCTGTCTCTCAAAAATAAATTTAAAAAAATTTTTAAAAATAAAACCTTTTTTGTTTTTTTGCTTTTTTTTAAAGATAGAGGCAGTTTCTTCAACTTAAAATTTCTCTGAAGCACTATGTGTAAAACAGATGAACGTGCAGCATCTTGCTGGGGTTGGAGGCCTGTGGTGTAGCCAGCCGGCCCTCTCTTCTGGAGCCCCCATGGCCCCACCAAGGGAGCTTGCTAGAGCATGGTTTGCAAATCTGCATGAACATATTGTGCCATAATTGCCCATACAAAGGATCGGAGGTCATGGTTTAAAACCATGTCAACTTAAAGTAGCCATTTAAGTAAAGAAAACAGTTTTGAACACAGGTTCTGAAAGGTAATGGTTTTTCTCTTTTAAAAATGTCTAATGCTGTCATATGAGAGGGTGTCATGCTAAGTGAAATAAGTTAGGCAGAGAAGGACAGATACCATATGTTTGCATTCATAGGTCTAACAGGAAAACAGGAGAAACCTAAGGGAGGACCAGGGGGAGGGAAAGAGGGAAAGAGAGTTGGGGAGAGAGAGGGACGCAAAACTTGAGAGATTATTGAATGCTGAAGATGAACTGAGGGTTGAAGGGAAAGGGGCAGGGGGGAAAGAGGTGGTGGTGATGGAGGAAGGCACTTGTGGGGAAGAGCACTAGGTGTTGTATGGAAACCAATTTGATAATAAACTATTAAAAAATGTCTAATGCTTTAAACATTAGAGTCTGAAGCAATTACCTTTCAGTCAGCCCCTGCTTATTCCTTCTTTAAAAAAAAAAAAGTCAATTTTCACATGATTGCCCCTTGGTATCTTCTTGGAAGTTAGATTTCATAGTGACCCAATAATTTGTGTTTTACATAGATTGTGTATTAGATCCTAACTCTAGGTTTCCAAAAGCTTGCAATCAAAGTAAAAATAAATTTTAAAAAACCTTAAAGCCTATTATTTTCTGAATTTATAATTAGAGGTTAGAGGAATTTCAGCATTGGTTAACCTAGATATTCATGTTGTTTATTTTCCTAGAGTCAAAGCCCAAATAATTTATAAAAAATTTTCCTTGTGAATTTTATATCCTGCATTCTAAGGCAATCAAAGTTTTGGTTGGGCCACTGTAAGTATAGAGTAGTGAGAGATTTCACTGAATGCTCTATATCCCTGATGTAACACTTCAAAAAAAAACTATGAAAAGGCTGAAAAATGGAGGTCAACTATCCAAACTCAAATGCAGTATAAAACAGTAAAATATTTTAATTATTACACAACATCAATGCTCTGCTCTTTAGAGATGCTTGCTTACAAGCTTGTTATTTAGTCCGGTATCAAAACTTTATCACTGGTTGGGGCACCTGGGTGGCTCAGCTGGTTGAGCGACTGGCTTCAGCTCAGGTCATGATCTCATGATTCGTGGGTTCGAGCCCTGTGCTGGGCTCTGTTCTGACAGCTAGCTCAGAGCCTGGAGCCGGTCTTCAGATTCTGTGCCTCCCCCTCTCTCTGACTCTCCCTTGCTCAAGCTGTCTCTCTTTCTCTCTCAAAAATAAATAAAACATTAAAAAAATTTTAAATAAAAAATAAATAAATAAAACCTTTATCACTGGTATATAGGTTACCTTCTGAAGAGCTCTGTGGTCAATGTATGTGGATGTCAAGATGACAGGTTTTACAAATATCAGGTAGGCTTTGAAAAAATTCACAGATTTCAGGCTGGCACTTAACCCAGCTCACTTAGAAATATACCATGTGGAGAAACTTAACATAGGACCATAGGGGAGGGGAAAGGGAAAAAATTAGTTAAGGAGAGGGAGGGAGGCAAACCACAAGAGACTCTTAAATACGGAGAACAAACCGAGTTGATGAGGGATGGGGGAGAGGGAAAAATGGGTGATAGGCATGGAGGAGGGCACTTGTTGGGGTGAGCACTGGGTGTTCTATGGAAACCAACTTGACAATAAACTATGTTAAAAAATAAAAATAAAAAGAGTTTTCAAGGTCACTGTAAAAAGAAAAAAAAAAGAAGTACCCATGCATCCACGTCCATCACAGTTTGATAATGCAGACTTGTCCAAGACCACATGCCTAGCACAAAGGCACCACAGTGAGGTGTTGGACAAGCGGAGAAAAATGGGGATCACTGAGTATCGGAGCAAGAGTGTAGGCGCCCAACGCAGAAGACATGCTCTTCATCTCAGTGGTGTCATGTGCCACCTGCAGAGCTCTGAGCAAGTAAGTCTTGACAGTCTCAGGCTATGTGACTTACAGCAGAATTAAGTACAACACTCACATACAATGCTAGGCAGCTTGGAAGGACTCAGTCATGTCTGATTTTTAGGGTGTCAGGATGATCAGGACACATGTGCAAAACCAAATTTCTTCCAAGTCATCACACGGTTACGAGAACTTCATAGCTAACTGATGAAAGCTCATCTACACATATGTCTCTTGAATAGAATTTTGCTCTTATTGTTTGGATATATTTGTTTTGTTTTCAAAACATAGCCTTGTCTCACAATGATTTTAGATGTCTCACAGTGATGTTGGATGTCAACATCATTGTATTTTCACTCTGAGAACTTAACCACCTAATTACAAAGACTAGTTAGTTGATCACGAGAAGGCTCAAATCAAAGAGTATATGTGTATTATTTAAAAATGGTAAAACTAAATGCAATGTGATATTATAAATGGAATCCTACAATACAAAAAGGACATTAGTTGAAATAGAGAAAATACAAATAAAGTCTGGATTCTAGTTAATAGTATTGTAGTAATATTTGTTTCTTAGTTTTGGTAACTAGACCATGACTATGAATATTAACATGAGAGAAAACTGGGCAAGGAACTCTTGTATTTTTCTTTGCAAATTTCTGTTAATTTGAAATTAGTCCAAACAAGAAGTTTATTTAAAAAACACATTGTCTTACTCAGTACAAGTTGCCTGTCCCTTCGCCAGCCAGAGCCCCTCACCTCTATTGCTTCATACTCCCTAATTCCTAGCTGCCAGCACCTGCATTTCTTTGCCTAAGGGTTGGCTCTTGCCTGTGGACACTGCTTTGTCCTCCCCTCCATTAGTGACCAGGAACTAAGCCTGATAAAAGTTGGTGGGAGAATATTCAAACCTTTCAGTTCTGGCATGAGAGGGCCTCTGAGATGTGTGTTTTGCCTGGGCTCCCAAAATCTCTCTGAGAAGCCCAGAAACTCTAGTTGCCAAAGGTATCTTGCTTCATAATGCACCCTTATTGGCTCCTTTCCCTTCCTTATATCACTTCTCTAAATAAACTTTTACCTGAATCCTTATTTCATGGTCAGCTTCTGGGAGAAATCCAAACCAAGACATTATTCCTGACTGTATTTGCTGATAAAGTGGCTACTACATATATCAGTTCAAGATAATTTACAAGGAAGTATTTCTAGCCATCCGGGATTATCTTTGGTCCCTGGAAGGTGCTCCTCACTCCATACCATGAGGAAAATCACCAAATTATAAACATGCTAGCAGCTGGCACGTGAAAGCCACACATTTTTGGATATGTGAAAGAGAATTGGGATGCCTGGGTGGCTCAGTCGGTAAACCGTTCGATTTCGGCTCAGGTCAAGATCCCACAGTTCATGAGTTCGAGCCACGAGTTGGGCTCTTTGCTGACAGCTCAGAGTCTTAAGCCTGCTTCCGATTCTGTGTCCCTCTCTCACTCTGCCTCTCCCCTTCTCATGCTCTGTCTCTCTCTCAAGAATAAATAAAAATAAAAAAATTTTTTAAAGATAATTAAATGTCTGGAAGAATGCTAAAAAAACCTCTTAACCACAAAAAGGTATTCATTTATTTATTCAGCCAAAACTTCCTGAGGATCTTCTATAGGATACAAAGTGAATGAGACAAAAAAGGTCCCTACTATTAAGGAGTTTACACTTTTGTCAGTGGAAAGGGACAAACAACAGGAAATAATAAACAAGATAATATTAGATAGTGATAAATAATGTCAAAAGAAAACATGGTCATATGATAGAATGACCTAGCTTGGGGAAGGTTACTCTATTAGATTGGGGTCAGAGAGGTGCTGTCCCTTCTGAGAAGGTGACATTTGACCTGGGGCCTGAATGACAAGAGATAACCAGTCCTATGAAGATAGACACACACACACACTGATTTTATTTTGTTGAAATGCCCCCTTAACATATCACAAAGTCAGGCCTGAAGAGTATAATGTCCCCTCAAAGTATATCTCTCTATCTCCATAAAATATAGACTGTGTGGTTACTAAAAAAATAGGAGGCTTACTTGTTAGACACGCATGTTACAGTAGTTACATCTACAAATGAAAAAACACAGGATGCCTGGGATTGCTTTAAAATACTCAGGAGCAGGGTGGAAAGATGAAATGTGATGAGCAAAATATTGATGACTTTGGAAGCTGAGGAATGGACACCCAAGGCTCAAAATACTATTCTCTTTATTTTGTATGTACTTAAAATTTCCCATAATCAAAAGTTTTTAAAACTAAATTTATTTGGGAGAGACAGAGAATTCCAAAGGTTCTAGGATTCCCACTTTCCCAAATTTTCATCAGCAAATTAGGGGGTCAAGCAGGAATGGGCTAGTGGAATCATAAAGGTATAAGGTCAACTCCTGACTTTGCAATGAGAAAGGAGATCAGTGGATATCCTTTCAGTGGAATTCTGAGGCCCCCAGGGATTAGCTGATTCTAAGGAGATCAGAGCCTTTGTCTTTGACTTTGCTGCTTTTTAGCTCTGAGAAGTCAGAAGTTAACCTGTAGAAATCAGCCATAAAAATAATTTTTGTCTGTACAGTGCAAGTCTGCTGTGTCCAGTTGATTACTGTCTTGTAGATAGATTGGATTTTGCAAATTATCTTCAACATTCCTTTATATATAAATTTGTGGTTCCTCGAGTTCTCCTCTGAAAGGGCTACAAATATCTTTTTAAGTTACTTCATTAATTAATATCTGTATCATTTTCCATTTGTTCATTTTATATCTGTAGAAGAATCATCAATTTACCTTTTTAGAGAATTATCTTTTAACAAAGAAAAGCAATTTTAAAGTGTTCAATAATGGGAAAGTTTGCACCTTGGTGTCAAAGTCTGCGTTATTTCCTCAGTCAAGGACTGAAACCCTCTTAGGCTTTTGTGGGCATTCCTCCAGGCTCTGGTAGCTTTCAGCAGATCACCATAGGCTATTCTTTACCCAGAAAGTCCCCTTACCACAACACTACCACCCCAACAGGCCACTTTTCTTCTTTTTTTATTTTTTAATGTTTTATTTATTTTTGAGAGAGAGAGAGAGAGAGAGAGAGAGAGAGAGAGACAGCGTGAGCAGGGGAGGGTCAGAGAGAGAGGGAGACACAGAATCTGAAGACAGGCTCCAGGCTCTGAGCTAGCTGTCAGCACAGAACCTGACACAGGGTTCGAACCCATGAACCACAAGATCATGATCAGAGCCAAAACCAGACGCTTAACCGACTGAGCCACCTAGGTGCCCTGCCAACAGGCCAGCTTTCAATTTATCCCTGATACAGACAGTATCACCTTGCCTGAGAAGGTCTCCCAACACTGGTAGAAATCTCTCTGATAAACATATATATCCAGGACTGACTTTTAATATTGATTTCAAAATCCAAATTTCATTAGCCACCAATAATCACCTGGATATAGGTTTCATTTCATTGCACAGTAATAGTCTAGGCACATTGACAGTACAGTCACAAGAAACTAACCTCTAGCCAGCAGTACTCCACTGAAGGAGGGATGTTTCAATAGTTTAAACAAAAGAAACACGTCAACGACTCATTGAAGCCCTAAATTTGGTGGAATAGAGAAAGGCAGAGGAGGGGAAAAAAACAGATACCAAGTGATCTTTTATGGGTGAAGGTAGTAAGTCTCCTTTCTCCAAGTCCTTCAAAAGGGGGCTGCAGGGAATGTTCACTTTCCACAGTGTCCAATATGAGCTGGGCATGGTTTTGACTCCTATAAGTTACAACAGCTTTGTAAAGTAAAAATCACTATACCCATTTTGCAGATAAAGCTGAGGGAGTTCAGCAAACTTTCTGAGTGTGGTAAAGGTAGTAAATGGCAAAGCTGGATTCAGATCTTATCAGAAAAGCCATATTTATAGGATTCCAAAGCCTACTCCATGCCCTTTCCAGAATGCCAAACTACCATCAGGCTTTCACAGTGGCTGGCACCTCAGAGGGCATCTGCCAGCCCTAATTCACAGCAAAAAGGACTGCTTGTCAGGTGTCATTTGCCTCAATTCACAACCCACCCACTCAGGTAGTTAACACAGCTGTCACTCTCACATATGAATGACAGAGGTAAACAACGCACCATTCCATGGGTAAAGTCCGTGTTTTGGGGTGGGAACGTGGTATAGCAGAAAGAACCCTTGAAAGAATGCTAGAAGAACTGGGTTATAAATCTGTCACTGGCACAGTGGAGTTTTAATCCTAGAGAAGTCTTGTCACTTTTCAGGGACTCCCACTTCCTTACCTATAAATAAAGTGAGGATGTTAGACTCAGTTTTCAACAGCAGTCTACTGGCATTTGAGGGCATATAACTCTTCCTTGTGTAGGGCTGCCCCTGGCATTACAGAAATTTAGCATCCTGACTCTGGGTACTAAAAAAAGTCTATAACTCCCATCTTTAAGTTTTTATTTAAATTCCAGTTAACATACAGTGCAATATTAGTTTCAGATGTTCACCACTTCCATATAACACCCTATGCTCATCACAACAAGTGCCCTCTATAATCCCCATTAGCTATTTAGCCCATTCCCCCTGCCCACCTCCCCTCCGGTGACCACCAGTTTATTCCTCATAATTAGGAGTCTGTTTCTTGGTTTGTCTCTCCCTCTGTCTCCCTCTCTTTTTCCCTTTGCTCATTTGTTTTATTTCTTAAATTCCACATATGAGTGAAATCATATGATATTTGTCTTTCTCTGACTTATTTCACTTAGTATTATACTCTGTAGTTCCATCCTTGTTTTTGCAAATGGTGAAATTTCATTCTTTTTTATGGCTGAGTAATATTCCATTATATATGATATATACATATATATGTATATGTATCACATCTTCTTTATCATTAGTCAGTTTCCACAATTTAGCTATTATAGACAATGCTGCTATAAACATTAGGGTGCATGTATCCCTTCAAATTAGTATTTTTATATTCTTTGGGTAAATACCTAGTATTTCCAATCTCTGGATCATAAGGTACTTCTATTTTAACTTTTTGAGGAACATCCATACTGCCTTCCACAGTGTCTGCACCAGTTTGCATTCCCAGCAACACTGTAAGAGGATTCCCCTTTCTCCACATCCTTGCCAACACCTCTTTTTTCTTGTGCTGTTGATTTTAACCATACTGACAGATGTGAGGTAATATCTCATTGTAGTCTTGATTTGTATTTCCCTAATGATGAGTGATGTTGACCATCTTTTCATGTGTCTGTTGGCCATCTGGTGTCTTCTTTGGAAAAATGTCTATTCATGTCTTTTGCCGATAGCTCTTTCTAGTCCTTGTAACAGCCATATTTCTGAATGTCCCTAGGGAGTGCCTAGCAGAGAGTCAGTGCCTTTGTTAAGAAAGACTGGTGAATGATCTCAAGTTTTATAAGGCCCTACTTATATGGCCCTACTGGGCCAAAACTGTCATCATAGCATGCGGTAGGGAAGTGGGGGTGAGAGAGGGAATCACAAGCCAATTCTACCATTGTAAGGTTCCAATCAAGATCATATTCTTGAAGGGAAGTGATACTGTTGGTATCTTTTACAGACCTCCTGGAATACTGTTAAAAAAATAAATTTTCAAATTGAGGGGCGCCTGGGTGGCTCAGTTGGTTGAGTCCAGCTTCGGCTCAGGTCATGATCTCACGGTTGGTGGGTTCAAGCCCTGTGTGAGGCTCTGTGCTGACAGCTAGCTCAGAGCCTGGAGGCTGTCTTCAAATTCTGTGTCTCCCTCTCTCTCTGCCCCTCCCCTACTTGCACTGTCTGTCAGTCTGTCTGTCTGTCTGTCTCTCTCTCAAAAATAAATAAAATATGAAAAAAAATTTGTAAAGAAATATTCAAATTGAATTTACATACGTTCATATAAGACAAGCACACAGAAACACCCCACAACAGTCACCTACCCCCCCCCCCACTTCCAGCAAGGACTAGGTTCAGGACAGCTATCCCAATAGCCCTACAGTAGGGATGGACCTATATGTAGCATCCATGATAAACAACGAGGAAGGCTTCCTGTGGAAAACAAACCCATAGCCTGGAATACCCAGCCTGCTTCCCTGTAATAAGTGACCCCAGTGAGTTCGGGATATGCCTCCTGGTGCTCAGTTCCTAACCTTCGCACATACACCTCTCATATATATATGCCAGAGTGTAAGTACTAGCTCAGAAGCCACTTTGCCCGTAAGTGCTTGCCCCAAATACTTCAGGCCCAACAAATAAAATAAATATAGCATTTATAGCCTGTAATAGAACCTTTCCTTAAATTGTATCATTTTCTACTGTCCCTTAATCACAAAACAGACATTATTAGTGCTGCCTTCCTAGCGTGAATGATAGGCCCCAGAGTCAAGGGTCATGTCTTATACTACTTTTATATTCCCCAGAGTGTCTAGCACATTCCTGGGAACACAGTAGACTCAATAAATATATGTCCTGTCTTTGATTTTTCAGTAATCCCAAAAATACCACTAGCTTGGCCAAACTTACATCCTGCAGGCTAATAAAAATTTTTATTTATTCAGCATCTTTTTCCCAAGTAGTTTTCAAAGTACTTTTCAGATGACATTCCTAATTCTCACACGCCCTACAGGTACTGAAAGGAATATATAAAAGCAATAAAGTTTACATGACAAAAGCAAAGAGAATTAAAATTTCCTGCTCTTTGATAACAGGCTTACTGAGCTGGCAAACTGGATATGTCTCCCAAGTCCTAATGAGTTGTACAGAAAAATTCCACACGTGTCCATTTTACTTCAAATACTAAAAACTTCTTGACATTGCCAAGGCCCTGAACAGGATCCCCCTGGGAAAGCTGGTCATCAAGTGTGGGTGTCACCATTAACCTAATCAGAATAATACCAAATTTGTATCACGGACTTAGAAACTAGTTGTCACTTGACCTGATCCCTATCCCTTTGCCCCTAGATCGCCACATACCTCTTATCGACACTTCATTTCTCTGGTTTGCTACAAACTAAGGAATCAAAAAATATTTATTAAACAACCATTCTATGACAAGCAAAGCACTGTTCTACCTCTGGCTCTAAAGGAAATAAGATACTATGCTGACTGCTGATATGAAGGAAATCATTCCTCTTCATTCTTACTCCTCTTCAATCTTTCTGATATGCTGCAAAGCGACATAGTATGTTTCCTTCATGGTCAACCTCCTGTGCAGGGTTCTTGTGTCTTCCTCTACCCGTGGGGCAGGAGGCCGCCCCAGAGGCTGGGTCTGTAGCACCTTTTCCATCATTCATCATTCACATATGCTGTGCCAGACTATTCTTCACTTCACTTTGCCAAATTGAGGTTTTCTGGGATAACAATGACACAGCTGGAAGGTGTCTAAAGAAGCCACACACAGAGGGTGAATTAGAATCATATGCCATCTTCCTGACCAAGGACAAAGGCTGCCTAACCAATGGCCATCAGAACTGGAAGTTCGACTACAGCTTTTTACCTGCCATCACCAGACTTGAGATGAGCTGCATCGCTTTAGCACCTTCTGTTTCAATAAGCATCCTCGGGAATGTCTACTTTGTATCAGTTATACTCAAGTTTTTTTTTTTTGATATGGCAACTCAAAGCAACAAAAGATAGATATGATGTTTATTATGATAAAGTACACTTTTTAAGCAAGAAAAAAGGGAATTTTTCTTTGGATCAATGACTTTATGATATATCTAATATACACTAAAGGGACAGAGAAAAATACCTCTTTAAAGTTTCTAAATAATATACTTTAAATGTTTTATTTTATAAGCTGAGGAAATAATCAAGGGGAGTTACTGTAGCAAATGTCTAGCATAGCAGACATACCATCACAGGTAACTACAGAAAAGCACCTATTCAACTTGCAAAATCTTTTGGTGTTCTGATACTGAATAAGGGCTTTCTCAGAGTATTCTCCACCATCTGCGTCAAATCCCCGTGACATGAGCATCTTCACTAGGATACACTGTTCACTCAGAAGCCCAGCCAGCTGGAGCTAGATGTGCTTATGTTTACCCAAATTCACAATCTAAGAAGTATAATTCATTGTGATTATAATGATATTATTCTAAAGAAAACTGATGGACGTCTTGTCAATAACAAAAGAGGCAAGGCCTAATCGAAGCAGTAAACACATCTGGAAGTTTTAAGGACTCTGTAGAAGAAATTATCTATGATTTTGAAATGGGAGTATTTGAAGGTAGGTTTAGATGCTAATTAAAAAGACACAGCCCAACAATTTCTGACAAAATCACAGACTTCTTATGGATCATTATTAAGTAAAATTGGTGCCTGACCTAAGGTTTCGCTGCCTGTATCAAAAGGTAATGAGAGGCACTGAAGAAAGAAACTTAAACTAAACCATGACTGTTTCTGTCATCCTTTTTCTTTCCTTTCCTAAAAATATATTGGTGACATTGTACTTTTTTGAGAGGAAGAGAGAGAGTGCACGCACAAGAGAGCTTACGAGCATGAGTCGGTGAGGGGCAGGGAAGAAGGGAGAGAGAAAGAGTGAGAAAATCTTAAGCAGGCTCCACGCTTGGCCCGGAACTCCACTTGGCTTGATCTCACAACCATGAGATCGTGACTTGAGTCAAACTCAAGAGTTGGATGCTTAACCCACTGAGCCACCCAGACACCCCATCATCCTTCTTTTAAGAATCTGGTACTCCTCACGGAACTGTCAACAACAAACAACAAAAGAAAAGTTTCAGAAAGGTTTTCTGCATCAGACCATGATGAGCTGGTATGGTTGCAGAAAGCACAGCCGTGATTACATTTTTATCTGTTTCCCTTAATTGATTAAAAATATTAATGGTGAGGGAATAAAATAAGTGAACACTATTTCTCGATGCTTATATTGGAAATTGTTGGGGCACCTGGGTGGCTCAGTCAGTTGATCATCCGATTCTTGATTTCAACTCAGGTCATGATCCCAGGGTCATGGGAACAAGCCCATGTCGGGCTCCACATTAAGCCTGCTTAAGATTCTCTCTCTCCCTCCCTCTGTCCCACTCTCCTACCTGTTCTCTCTCTCTAAAAATAAAGACAATTTTTAAATGAAAATTATATCTTATTAAATAAATGATATGAATTATAACTCAAGTATCCAAAGCATTCCATGTTCATTAAACTAACTCTTTCCACAGCTGCTGTGTTTACGAGCATTCAGCAAAGAATGGAAAAATATAAATACAATTTATTTCCTGTTTTTAGGAACCCTTCCTAGAAAGGAAGACAGATATGAAAAAGCAGACCATGAAACTGAAAGCAAATGAAATAGGTATTCTTAGAGAGATTCAAGCAAAGTCCCAAAGGAGCTGAGAGAAAACAGAAATTCAGTCATCAAATGAAGTCAAATCACAGCCCTGAAAAGAATCCTAAGAGGGCATCTTTATTTATTCCTCATGTTTGTTGCTGTTGTCTGTTATTAACATGTAAGAAATAAATAAACCCAAGAGCATTCAATAGTTTGCAAAAATTACATTGCCCACTGGAGGCAGTGCTTGAAGGGACACAAGTTCCCTAACATCTACTTTGTGTCAGATGATGCCATCCTAACCTGAGGTTTCTTATACCAAAGTAGAACTTTGGGTTGGAAACTGCTTGTCTAGTACTTGTCAGTGAGTCAGCTGCAATTTTATTTTATTTTATTTTTTGCTGGAGGTTGGGGCTAAGTAGGAGGTGGAGAGTTGTGAAATAAATTTTTGAACTTTAAAAAAAATATGCACTTTATCATTGGTTATTTCCTTCCTTTATAGGAGAACAAAATAAAGCAAAGAAGAAAATGTAATATAGATGGAGATCATAATTCAAGGGACTTAGTGAGGAATCTCACTGCAAACACACACACACACACACACGAGAGGGACAGCATTCAATTTCATTAAAGAGCACAAGACTGCATCAGCCCTTTGTTCTGACAAAAGGTCAATGCACAAAGTAGGGGCTTTTGCTAGGCCCAGATGTCGGCCTATATCACAGGTTAGTTTTCTCTCTTTATCAAGAAAAATGGTTATTTTGTTCACACTCAGACTTGCTGAGAAAAACAACACTGTTATCATCATCAAACATAAACATTTCTTGCAAAAGGACAGAAGATTCTCAGCTGAGGCAGATTCTCAGCTGGTAGCAGGGGAAACATAACTTCTTTGGGAAGCCCCAGATAGAGACATAAAAGGGAAATCAATGACATCAGGCAGGTGTCTAATGTGCAGTGCGTGCCGTAAATGCTAGGCCATGTGGAAATACCTCGGCCCTGGGTGGTAAGCATTCTAATTTTCACAAAGAAGAGGAGCAAATCTGCACATCGATGGCAAAGCTCAAATTCAACCTAGGGTCCAAGGGGCCCCAAAGTGCTTGCCTTTGACCCACACCCTCTCCCCCTGGATATGCCAGCTTTACTTCCTTCCTCCAAGAAGGTTAGAGCTTGGTAAGTGAAGACCATCAGAGCCTTTCTCTGACTTGGATACAGACACCCAGCAGGAGGCAGGAACCTCCTTTAGAACGAGGCAGTGATACACCTGCTTTGGACTTCCCTGCCACATCACAAACCATTTACCTCCAGGCAGGGGAGAGGTTGTTGACTCAGTCATGTCCTGTATGCACATTTAAATCCCAGTTGCCTAAGGAAGCACTTCTGTCTGTTGTACTTTTACCTCATTTAGGGCCAGATGGCAGACTCTGACTTGGACAGAACAAGCCTTCAGTCAATGCCTGATTGCTGGTACTGACTCATGCTTGTGGAAGCAGACACCATAAGGTCCGGGAAAAGAATACCTCGTAGTCCCTACCTGTCTGTGATATGCAACTTCAATTTGCTCATCTTTAGAACATTCTACGTCTGGTATTTTTTTGGCTTGGTGTTCCCTGATAGGGACAAATTAAGCAGCCATTTTCATTGCATGTAGAATTCTATGTACCTGCACAGTACGACACTTTCCATAGATTTATAGGAAGTTCAGGCATGAAAAGAAAACTATTTTATTATTTAAATACAGTTAAAATACTTTGAAACAATTATAATGTTTTGACCATGGATGACTAATAATCTGAAAAAAGTTGTGATCTTGTTTACAGGTTTGAAATTAGTGAAGAGTGTAATGAGATGGTTGAAATAGTTCATGAATATTAACCTGCCTTAAAGGAGACAGAAAGTCTAGAACCAAGGATTTCACATCTGTATTTGAGACGACAAACATGAGGCGGGGTAGCGTAAATGTGGACTCTAGGACGTATTGGTCAGGGCAGGGAAGGGTGGGACCCCACCGTGGGTGAGGAAAGCTGCAAGAATAAGCAAAAAAAAAAAAATTCAGGAAAAAGGGGCATAATGTTTGTTTTCAAATACAGCACTTAAAGGGAAGAGAGATTAGATTCATTGTGTGTTGCTCCAGCAACTGAACAGTAGGTCAATATGTAGAAGAAAGTGTTGACTTAGTGCAAAGCAGGACTTTTTAAAAATGAATCTCTCCTAGAATGGACTGGCCAGCAAGGAAGCAAGATTCTGAATCCCTCTGATTATTTTCAACAAGAGGTGGGCTGGTGCATTTATAGAAAGGGCTACTGAAGTGGAAGTTCATGCATCTGATAGGTACCTCTGAAGTTGGCTATCATACTCATTAACCATTTTATTGGGCACATCATTAATATTATACTGCTCCAGGTCGAAAAAAAATGACTTGCCAAGAAGACATCCTACACTGCTTTGTTTACACAATGAGCAGAGTGTTGACTCCAAAGCCTTACCAAACTTCAATTCTTTTTTTATGTTTATTTTCTTTTGAGAGAGAGAGCACGCAGCTCCAGCAGGGGAGGGGAAGACATAGAGGGAGACAGAGGATTCAAAGTGGGCTCTGCCCTGACAGAGAGCCTGAGGTGGACTCAAACCCACACTGAGAGATCATGACGTAAGCAGGGAGCTGAAGTCAGACACTTAACTAACTGGGCCACCCAAGTGCCCCAAACTTCAATTCTTTTCTATTCAATATTCAGAAAGTGATTAGATGATTTGAAGTCTCTTATTATTTCAACCGTGACCTTAGAGATTATAGAGTACCCTCTTTTTTAAAAAAAAAAAACAAGTGAGAGTTTTTATGGACACATGTAAACACACTAAGTTATTTTCATTATTGACATGTTTTTAATTGTTCTCTAAAACTAAACCAAGTCTCCATAATTGTGCAATTTACCAGTGGAATGACCAGAGAAGCTTAATCTTCAGGTTAACAGGTCTAATCAATACAACCCAGGCCTGTTTTTCTAAGTTAAGCAATTTTCTGTGCCACATTCTCACTGTATCACTCAGATTTATCTTTATATTAACAATTCTTAGCAGCAGACAGCCAAAAAAGGCTCGCCAAGTTGGACCAACTTCAAGGTTTGTTTCCATGCTGGGGAGTTTCATGCGCTTGGCAGAAGCAGGCTGCAACTGGGGCTCCATTTATTACATTATGCTATAAACATTGTCCTGACCCAACAAGATGCTGCACATGACAGTCCCATAGGTTACCAAGCACCGTACACATCTGTTAACACAAGCACCAGAGACAGTGGAGAAGATGTCTAGTATCCATTCTAAGTGGTTTATGATGTGGAATCTGCTGTTTACACACTAATAATCAAAAACACAACCCCAAACTCTGCCTTGAACAAATATTTGCAAGACAAAGTTATGCTTGGTTTGGGAAAAAAAATGCACTGGAGTCATCGCTTTGTCATTGCATTTACAGACTTTCCTTTCACACCTTAGCCTATTAAGTGTTGGCTTTCCATGGAATTCAGTAGACCAAAACTATAATTTCACTGTGATATATTTACTCCAAAAGAAAAGCTGAATGTTGACTAACCAACTTTTCCTTAGACTTATGTGAATCAAAAAGTTTACAAGTGTGGAAGGAGATAAGGGACCGGTAGTGCTTAAACTCAAACGATGTTTTCCAAGGGTCTCTGATTGAAAACACATCCTTCCAGCTCCATCTAAAGTCCATCTGAAGAGAAGCCAGAGACCCCTTGAAATCTAATCTGGGAACCCCAAGCTTTGCTTTTCTCAAAAGGAAACAAATCCCAACAATCCTGTCTACCCAATTATTTTATTTTGTTTCTATCCTGCATTTTAATATCTGGAAAATGTCTCCTGCTAGTTACCTCCAAGGTCTATATATCTAGGCACCCCAGGGAAAAGGACTTGCAAGGGTGACCCAGGTGGAAACGAGCCTAGAACACCAATGGCTTAGGGCACAGCTGCCACAACATGTCTGAGGAGAGACGAGTGCCTTCCCAGGCACACATGCCAGGGATTCTAAAGGTAAACACCACGGAGCCCGTGTAGTCTCTGGGCTGTGCACAGTCGCACCCCGGGAATCTCAGATCCGCAGCTCCAACTGGGTCTGGGCCTCCGGGGTTCTGTGCCTACACAGACAGGCGTCTTAGAACCCTCGCCTTCCTCTGCAAGTCTCCTGAGAGCTCCCGGAACCTTCACCTCCAGCCCTCAGCTCCTCAAAGGCAACGGGTTTATTTAGCGTTTTAAAGTCCGTAGTATTTAAATCCCACTAAGGAACTCTTGCGACTAACCCTCTGGCCTCCCGTTACCTTTCCCTGTCCTTTCCAAGGTCTCCTGGCTGCACAAACCGGCGGGCGGCACCTCTCTGGCCTCCTCCTCCCACCCTGCACACCCTACTGGCTCAGGCGCCGACACGCCTCCCCAGGCGCACACACACACGCGCACACACACGCACAGTGCTCACGTACACCCGTTCCGCACACGAACCCGGAGCCAGGTTACCAACTCCCGCAGCCCGGCCCGAGGAGGCGTCCCCCACTCCGGCTGGATATAAAGCGCTTGCCCCAAAATAGACTCCCCCAGGCGCCCGCGAGTGGTGACCCTGCCCCTCACCCAGCAAGCGCAGCCTGCACCCTCTCCCCTGACACGGCACTACCCCACTCACCCGCAGCTCTCATGACCCGGGCAGTTCTGTCAAAACTTTGAGCCTGGTTGGTTTCATAACCACAAGTGTGTCGGGGGCCGGGGGTGCTCGGCTCGCCACGATTTCCACCCACTCCAGCTCATGGGGACTGGCGGCCGTGACTCTACTGACCCCGACTCCGCGGGTGCCAAAGCGTGGCTGCAGCCTGCACCAAGGCGCAGAGGGCGGTGCGCTTTGGGGAGGAGCGCGCGGTGTGGACGAGCACAGCCCGACGACCTCCTCTCGCCTCCGGTAGCGCCGCCAGAGACCTCTCCCCGCTCGGCAGCGGCAGCCTCAGCAGCTCCTGCCCCAGCACCGCTGCTGATGTCAAATAGAACCACTCGCAAAACTTTTACGACTTCATCAAAACTGGCTTCGGAGGCAGCCCCTCCAGACACCACAAACATCGGTCACAGCAGGCGCCAGCGTGGGATGGCTCGCCGGTCGCCCCCAACTCCCTGACGCCCCCCACCAACGCCCGCGCGCGCGCGCGCACACACACACACACACACACACACACACACACACACACACACACACACACACACACTGGATCGGGTTACAACAACCCACCAGCAGAAAACAACTTCGCGAGGAGGAGGGGAGCACAGCCAACCCCCAAGTCACCCGGAAAAAAATCAGCCGTGTAAATACACAAGTCAGATCGCCACTTTCGTAAACAACTGGTGCCCCAAGGTCCACTCCCTGGCCCCCTAGCACAGAAGGGGGAAAGATGAGCCCGACTCCCTGAGCCCCCCTCCAGTACCTCCGAGCCTCGCCTCCGGATAGAGAGCGCGGGTTCGCTTCCGCGCTGGGGCCGGGGGCGCGGGGGCCTCCGGCCTGCGTGGCCCCAGCCCGGGGACCCCGCCGCCGCCTCGGCTCAGCAGCAGCCGC
>NC_043705.1:115440624-115452425 GCF_006229205.1 Suricata suricatta
CTCAGCAGCAGCCGCCGCCGCCGCCGCTCCAGCAGCCGCCGCTGCCGCCGCCGCCGCTCCCTAGACCGCCTCCTCTTCCCATGGCTGCGCCCTGCTTGGCAGCTCGCGGGCTGTCAGGCTTGGGGAGGAGGAGGGGGCGGGGTGAAACGGGAAGGGAGGACCGGAGGGGATGGGTGGGAACCGGCGGCCGCGGCTCACCAGGGGTCACTCCTGGCCGGGCCTGCCGCCCCCGCGACCCGGGCTGCCGCCGCGAGGTGAAGCGGGAGTTCGGGGCGACCGGTTCGAGACCCGCTGCGGAGGCGCAGAGCGCGGTCCGGGCCAAGCATTCCGAGGAGCTGGGATGGAGCGTTCCCCGGCGAGGAGTTGGAGTTGGTGCGTGTCACTCTCTTCTGGGCTGCGCGGCTCCTCCTAGAGGAAAATATTGGTAGTTGCAGGACATTTCCTTCCTCTCCGCCTACCCCTGTTCCCAAAAAGAAGGCAGGACCTAAAAGAGCTTGAAGTGCAGTCAACAAATTGAAAAGAACACTTACAGAAAAGTTAGCTGTCTGCAGGAGTCGGGGGGAAAGCGAGTGGGATAGCTCAGAAAGCGTGATTATCCGACCAAACATTGCCCCTCCACCTGCAACCAATTTCCAAGCTCCTGCTTCCCGGGTAAAAAGATGGTTAAAAGTAGACAGGATCGTATTTTAGAAGTTAGAAAACAGAGACAGAAAGATGAAGTAACTTGCCAAAAACACAAGAAGAGACGTATGTCCCGAAGCCAGAGCACAGGGCTACAGGGTGTTCCGACACAGGCCTCAGCCACCCAACTGTCCTTGTGTGTGCCTGAGGGAACGCAGTTTAACTGCCCTGAGCGGGGCTTAGCTCATCTGTCAAATAGGAGCCTGTCCACCACTGTCCACTGTAGGAAAATAAAGTGACAGGAGAAGTTGTCAAAGTGCTTCAGAAAGTTAACATCGTTGTACGTGAGCATGTCGTTTTGTAAAGCATCAAACTCCAAGTCACCACATGCTTTTCTCAGCAAAAAGTACAAAAGTCCAGTTCTAGGTTGTCTGAGATCAGAAGGAGCAGCCAGTCATGCTATCTTTTAACTATTTACTTTACTACTGACAGCCAGTTATAATGTCATTTATCTAACAACTTCTAACAGCTTGGGCTTACTAAATGACCTTTTTTTTTTTTTTTTTTTTTTTTTTTTACACATTCTCCAAACACAAATCCAAGTTTATACCCAGAGGGAAACGTTTAAACAACAATCTAAAGAAACCAAGCTTCCTAGCACTGGAATAAAAGCTTCCCTGGTATGTGGAGAGTAGCACATGTAGTACATGGTAAGGTACAGGGAGGGCAAGAGGAAAGAAGGAACCGCGAGCAAAGAATGCATCACATAAGATACTCCTGTTTTTAAAGGAATCAAAGAAGTGGGAAATTCTGTTCCTTAAGAGTCCTTTTTGAGTCTCAGCTATGGCTCAACAACCCAAATGTTCCAGGCAAAGAAAGACACTCAGAATGAAAGGAGGAGGAGAGATTCTAGCAGGGGTGTGCATCATCAGAGCCCTACACCATGGCAGGAGTCAGGTGGATGTTGATTTTGAACTGGTTTTGTTCTATCCCACCTGAGTACAAGGTGGCTCTCTTTCCCTAGGACCCTTCCCAATCCCTTGATTTCGGGGTTCCAGGCTTTGCTAGAGCAGTAGGATGCTTCCCTGTGTCTGGAATTTTTAAAACAGGAGTTGCTCACATAGAAAAGATTAGGGCACAGGCAAGTGGAATCCCTGCTGGGTGTTCAAGCCACGCCATGTTGGCTGAAAGGGCAATACTGAGAGGAGGGAGACCAGGCTGGCCTCCCGTGCTGACTCCATCCATGTTTGAGAAGAATTTCCAAGTCCGCTCTTCAGACTCTGGCACCACCACATCCTCTCTCCCCCATCCTTCAACCCCAGGGAATCTTGATATCTAGAAGGTGCCAGATCGACTCACAAAATATTCTCTAAGTTCTATTGTTTACGGCCTGAGATGATTTAAGGGCCATGCTAAAAAAGAAGGATTGCCTTATATTTTTTTCTGAGTTCAGTAGTAGCCTTCCTACAGTGAGACAGGAAAATGTAGACTGCTTTGGCTTTTGCTTTGCCTTTGGTAACATAGTCATCGTGCACCGAAGGCACAGGAAAAGACATGTTGGCTGATAGAAGATGTCATGGAACCAGATATAACCTTGCAACTTACATGAAGGGCAGTCTTTAATTTTAAGTCCCACAAATAAAGGTCCCTTGATCTTATACCTGACTATGTATAGGTCTATGGTGGTATGTCCGTCTTTATATTTTCCAGGTTATTGGGGGAAATGTATCAGGTCTTAGGTTGACTAATATGTTACAAGTTAAGGCATGCCAAAGCACATTTGCCTTGTGAAACGTGCAATTGCATTTCTTCATGCCTTGCCCTCTGCTGGAATATCCTACTTTGACCTTGTAGGGAAATTCTCCTTAATCTTCCAGTTCCAGCTCAATTGGGTAGTTTTGCTCCAAAGTCTGTTCTTACTCTTCCCCAAAGCAGAATTAATTATCTTTGCATCTGTGTCCTCATAGGCTTTTATACTTAATTTTATTACGGTTTTTATTGAGAGGCCTACTTTCTGATAGGTAAGTGTCTAGGTTAGTGTCCAGCAAATGGTAGAGTGCCTGACAAATGTTTAACCAATTTTAATGAAAATTGATACCTTCCAAACATGTATCTCAAACCCAGATCTCTATACAGAGCTCCTCACCGCCACATTGCATGTTTCTCAAACTTACTTTAAAGGATTTTTAAAAACTAATCCTGAATTCCCATCCACCAGGTTTGTTCATTCAACAGATGTTAGAGAGCATATATCATGACAAATTTGTTCTAGGAGCTTAAGATGTATCAGGGAACAAAACTTATACAACATACTCACAAAGACCTTGCCCTCAAGGGGCTTGCATTCTAGTTAGGAGACACAATGAACACAGTTAAGAAGTAGATCACTGAAGTGCTGATTATAGAGAACTATGGCAGGGAAGGGGGGTGAGGAAAGCCAGGTACCAGGTATAAGAATGCTGGGAATTCCCTCCTTGCGCCGGACTCAGCAGCGTATTAGCAGAGTCGAGCCAGTGATGGTTGTGAACACATTGTAAGCGGTCCTTAAGCAGGATAACTTCTCTAGCCTCGTCCCCAACTCCAGCTCACAAATGCCCTGGTTGAGAGGATAGAAGGGGAATCATAAAGGGAAGAAAACAACTTAGAGAAGTTCCTCTACTGAAAGGCAACATGGGAAAACCCATTTCATGATCTGGAAATTCTTAGCAGAGACTTATGAAGAGATCCCAGAGCTAGAATTAAAGCTTCAACCTACCACTTATTTTGTGAATTTCAAAACCAGTAAGTATTTCAATTCAGAGCTCATAAATGCTGAAAAGAATTTGATTGCTTTGGCTCTCTGGTGGATTCAGAGCCACTCACAGGAAAGCTCAGGGCCTGAGCAACACCAGACAATGGACAGACACCTGGATGAAAGGTACCAAATAAGACAGGTCTCAGTAGGGACTCATGAACGAATATTCCCCTTTAAATTGTTTAAGTGTAGGAGCACCTGGGTGGCTCAGTCGGTTGGGAATCAGACTTGATTTCAGCTGGGGTCATGATCGCAAGGTTCATGGGTTCAAGCCCCACATAGGGCTCTGCACTAGCAGTGCTGAGATTGCTTGGGATTCTCTCTCTCTCCTCTCTCCCAGACCCTCCCCTGCTTGCATTCTCTTTTTTCTCTCAAAGTGGTCAAATAAACTTAAAAAAACATTTAAGTATAAGACTTAAAAAATAAAAACAATTTTTGAGACTATTTTCCCCTCCTCCCATCAAATGCAAAATCTTGTTTTTAAAAAAATGTACTCAAAAGTCATCTGGGTTTTGTCTGGATAATTCTGTTGATGAGGAACCCGGTAACTCCCTTTCTAGGAAACAAGCATGTTCCATTTTGTGACTACGCTGTTTGTTAAAAGTGCTTTTGCCAGACTCTGCTATTCTATTATTTATACCCAGTTCTATTTCTCAAGCTCATAGGGACAAAATTAGACATCTAAAGTTATTTTTTATTAGACATATTTTCACTCATCTTAGTGCAAGTTACTTCATCTCTGGGCCAAACATGGCAGATCTTTTCGATATGTCTCATGCAATGTGGGTTCTAAACCTGACCACAACCTTGTCCTTCACTGTAGTGTGTACTCTACTTCATTGAAATCCTTTATAAAGTGCTGTTCCCAGTATCAAATTCAGTCCCACTATAGACACCATATAGAGAGAGGAGAACCGTGAGCTTCCAACTAAGCCTTCTGGAGTAATGAAAATGGCAGAAGCCCTGATGTCTGGCTGCCCGGGGCGGGAACCCCAGCTCTGACCCAACTTGCCTTCACCACTCAGCCTACGATCTAAGGAAGTGAATTTAGCAAACTCTCCTTGATCCTGGCATTTCTATCTCTTCTTTCCCTTCACATTTAGTTCTTTCCTACTTTTGTCTTCACAAATTATTTTGTTCTTTGCTTCTATACTTCTCAAATATAAAAGCAAAAAGGGATGTGAATGAAAGGAATCTTGAGGAGGTATGAAAGATTCTCTCATGGCAACTTTAGCAATTTCCTTTCTAGAGGGAATATAGAATATAGGCACACAGAATATTCCAATTACTAAATAAAATATCAATCTAGTTTGCTAATCAGACTTCTCTGAAAGCATCCCAAGGGGAAGAACATGGAATCCTTTGCATGTGAAAGGAACAGACCTGTCTACCACCCGGGGACTGCAGGGGAGTAGATAGGAGGAGAATTCCTGGCTGGGAAATCCCTTAGGTAGAGCAATGACTACATGGAAGAGAGAGGGGGCTTGCGGAGGAACAGCTCTTTCCTCAAGGTCACCAGCCCTCTGTAGCAACTGTTGAACCAGGTTGATGGTTCTCACCACAAGAAAGCGCAGTATCTTTAATAAGAAAATTTGAGGACTAAGTAAGATAGGTCTCAGCTATTGTAGACAAATAATAGATCAGAATGTCTGTCCAAATTGCATTTGTCTCATAAAATTTGTTTATGATATGTTTTCCTCATACTGGACAGTATTCTAAGACATTCACCTAAATTATGTCCATTTTTCTTCACAACAGTTCTGTGAAGAAGGTGCGATTACCTTCTGTGGATCAGTGAGGAAGCTGGCTTAGAGAAGCAAAGGGGCTGGACCAAGCACACAGTTGGGCAGGTGCAGGTTTGGATGAGGATCCAGAGACTTTCTGGGCTGGATCCATTCTTTGGACTCCTCTACCCTCTCTCCAGGAAGCAACAGCCACCATCTTTTCCATCTTTTTTTTTTTCTTTTTGATATTAATTCCAGTATAGTTAACATACAGTGTTATGTTAGTTTCAGGTAAACTATAGTAATTTGACAATTTTATACATTACTCAGTTCTCATCGTGACAAGTATACTTTTAATCCCCTTCCCCTATTTCACCCATCCCCCACCCACCTCTCCTCTGGTAACCCTCAGTTTGTTTTTACCAAAGCAGATCACAAGCATTTGTCTGAGGCAAAAACTTTAAGATTTCTTCAAATTTCCAGGAACCAAGTTAATAGGGAGTGGGTCGGGGATAGAGGGGGGAAGATAAGCAGTCTATTGCATTTTTAATACCATTCCATGCAGGTTCACCTCTAACATTTGTGGGGGCCAGAGCCAGAAGATAAATGGAGCCCACATACGATTGGTCTAGCTATCTAAAAGGGATGGTCAAACTAACAAATTGTTGGATACAATATACTCTGTCTTCTTATCTTGAGAAATGGACCTTCATAATGACCTGGGAGGACACATGTGAATGTAGATTTCTCAGAGTTCTGTGTTGCCAAGTGATAATGCAGTAAGACCAGTTCAATCCTCAGTGTGCACCCTCCCCACTTCTCTTCCCGCTACTGGCTCTCCCTTACACACAGAGAGGTCTCCTATACACATGTGTAGGATCCCAGCTCACATGTGTAAGCTCTAACCAACCTCTCTCTCTCCATCCTCAGGACTTCAAGACATTTAGGCTGGGAACTCCAAAGTCTGAGGTATCCAAAGGACAATCCAAAGAAAAAGCATAGCCTATGGACGGACACATCCCATTCACCCAAAGGCTCCTTGTCTTGTGAATTAGGATATGGCTCCAAGAGAGCCAGTGCAAGGACCTTTCCTTCATAGGTCTGAGGGCAGGATGTATTATTTGATTTCATTTAGATGCACGCACATTTCTTTAATGGAGGCATTGGTCTAAGGGCATCTTGGAAAGAACATCTAGTTGAGGAGTCCAGGGCAGAACACAGTATGCATCAAGTCTCAGCAAATGCTTATTTAAAAAATTGAATTTCAGGGGCTCTTGGGTAGCTCGGTAGGTTAAGCAACCAACTTCAGCCCAGGTCATGATCTCAGGGTTTGTGAGTTCGAGCCCCACTTCAGGCTCTGTGCTGACAGCTCAGAGCCTGGAGCCTGATTTGGATTCTGTGTCTCCCTCTCTCTCTGCCCCTTCCCATGTGTGCGCTCGCTCTCTCTCTCTCTCTCTCTCTCTCTCTCTCTCTCAAAAGATAAACATTTAAAAAATAAAAAAATGAATTTCATTTTTAAGGCAATTTGATGCTCAATATTGAAAATAAACTAAAAGTGATATATTACAAAATATGTTTGAAATAATATCTAGGAGATACCAATGACCTGATAATGCTTGTGTATATGGGCATTTGGGTAAATGGAAATTTTTAGTTATCATAACTAGTTCTCCTATGGACATTCTGATATGTATCCTTTGGTGAGCACACATTTCTGTTGGGTCCATACAACCAAACAGTGTTCAAAGAGGTTGTGTGAACTTCCTCTTCTGCCAGCACTATATGGTGGTGATTGTTCATATCCTCACCAACACTTAATATTTTTCACCTTTTTTGTTTTAGCCATTCTGGTGCCTGAGAAGTAGCACTATATTCTGATTTAAATTAATATTTTCCTGAGGTCTAAGGAAGTTGAGCATCTTTTCATGGATACTGGTCATTTGGACCTCCTCTTTTGGAAGTTTCTGTTTAACTCTTGCCATATATTTTTGGCAAAGTTATTTGGAAAAGTTGCATTAAATTATTAACTGTGGTTCCCTCTAGGGGATGAAATTTTTTGGAAAGTGGGAAGTGGGTGGAAGGAATGAAAGAATAAGGTTTTTTATACTTTTATGCTCTAGTTTTCTTTTCAATTGGGAAACATAAAACCTGAATCTGCATAACAAAAACCTCATCCATATTAGAAGTTGAATATTTATATGATATTTATACAGTACTAAAGTTCTGTGCTTATGAAGTGCTTGAATGGCAAGATCCCCTAGTAGATGAAATATACAATTTGCTTTATAATAATTTGATTCACAAGCAGCATTCTAGAAATGCATCCATTGTGTGATATGATACAAGGTACCATCACTAACTAATTAATTATTTTATACAATAAAAAACATGGATAAATCAAAGCAGTTGAGATATAATAATCACTTTATTTCTATTGACTTGAATAATTTTATAAACCAGCATATGATGTCAGAATTTTTGAATTTGCCTATATGCTTTATTATCTGTTTTATCGTTCATTTACCTTATTTATCTAATTATTTAATGCTTGTCTCATCTCCTTATTCTAAATGAGGACTTGAGAAGGTTTTCAGAGAAATATATAAGTCATAAGGATGAATTAATAAGACAAATGAGAAAATGGGAAAGAAAGGGAAAGAGGGGATAAAACTAAGATGACAGGTAGGGATAGTTAGCTTTTGAAATTCATATCATAACGTCCTATTCATTTGCCAGAAGTCAGACACAATATTGGCTCTGACAACTGGTGGCTATAACAAATAAGAAAAAAACTATAATTAATAAAAAACATTTGCAAGATGTATACTACCCAGAGGTGAAAGCCAAGCATTGGAAGGGCATCTTCTTCTAAAACCAATACATTCAAGAACTTGTTCCTAGAGGTCATCCTACAGGGATTTGGCATGGTGGACTGGATGATGCACCGGTGACATTGTATAAGATAAGACCGAGGGACCTTCTTTTCCTCCAAAAATTTGTGTGGAGATACCTGCATGGGAAAATGCTGCCAGAAATGACAAGCAATCTCACACTCACCTTTAACTTCTTTTTAGCTCAAAACCATTGGTAACATTTAATTTTAAGAAACAAAGTGTTTACTTCATAGTAACCACAGAAAGTTTGGTTCAAATGTTATTTTAATTTACTAATATCTTAGATTTGAGAATATTGGTATTTAAACTTAATTGTCCTCATAGTTCATGAAAACATTAAAGGGTCTATGGAACTATGTGCTCCAGGATTTAAACAAAATCCTTCCTGATAAGCAAAAACCAAAATGAGCAAGATATCTGAGATTTATTTATGGTTCCCAGCTTTCTTGGGATTATTTGAAGTAAAAGTTTGACCTATCAACTGCCTTTTCTGGGGTTTATTAAGTTTACTAGAAATACATCAATTGTGTCATCCATGCTTATGACATACAAAAGAGTAAATAAACAATTTAACCATATTTACATACTTTATACATGATGAATGCTGATTTCAACATGAAAACTATCAAAATACAACCTAGAGCCTGTTTTTTACCTCTTGAGATCACTATCTGAAAATAAGTCTACAGAAATAAACAGTGTTACTAACTTTAAATTATTGTAAATGGCCATAACAGGACTGGTAGAATCAGCAGCCCATATTTGTGGTATGAATCAAGCTCAACAAAGTTTCTCTGATAATTTTCCCCACTACTCTCTCATGCTGCTCAACTCCAATTGACCTTTCTGAGCATGAAATTGCAATTTTAAAATCCCTTCTTTTGGTCAAGGCTTAATTTGTAGAGTGGTCTTGTCAAGATTCAAATATTTATTTGAGATGGGCAACAAGATTAATTTACTAGTGGGGCGCCTGGGTGGCTCAGTCAGTTAAGCGTCTGGCTTTGGCTCAGGTCATGATCTCACGGTTCATGGGTTCCGGCTCCGCATTGGGCTCTGTGCTGACAGCTCAGAGCCTGAAGCCTGCTTCGGATTCTGTGTGTGTGTGTGTCTCTCTCTCTCTGACCCTCCCTTGCTCACACTGCCTCTCTCTGTCTCTCAAAAATAAATAAAAAACATTAAAAAAAGATTAATTTAATAGAAGCTATATATGCATATTTGCATATGAATGAAATGGTTATACAGTTTTTTAAAAAAGGAGCTGTTTCATTTATATTTCCCCCAATAATTCCATACTTGAGATTGCATGACAAATATTAAGTTCCTTTATTCCCATTTTTATTACTCTATCCATATAAATACAGAATTGAGATGCTGATCACTATGAGATAATACTAAGTTAACATGGTTTCATTCAATAGAGAGGAATTTGGTGTTTTGTATTTTCTATCTGGCTTTATTATAGGTAGTGTATATTTCGTATTAGGAGAAAGTGACTTAGATATAGATGTAGAGAGGTTATAATACTATATATGTGTTCACACGTAACTAGAATTCTGCTTTAATTTTGAAGTATAATATATCTCTATGGTAAAAAAACAACACAAAAAGATATAGAATGAAAAATTATTTGCAACACACAAAACGGAAGAAAAACTTTAGTTAACGTAAAAGGAGATCTTAACTGATTTATTAAAAATAGACAATCCAGTGGAAAAATAGACATTTCAAAGATAATTAAGAAGAGACATTTCAAAGAAAAGGAAAAATCAAGTAGATAAACATGTGAAAAGATGTTCAAATTCATTTACTGCTAAGAAAAGGTAAATCAAAGTAATAATAATAACTTTAAATCTATCAGGTTGGAAAAGATAAACATGTTAATAGCATACATTATTAGCCAAGGTGAGGGACAAACACTCTTATTAAATGTTAATTGAGAATGTAAATAGGTAAAATCTATTTTCAGGACATTTGGCATGTCTATACAATTATATATATTTTTTAATTTTTTTAATTTTTGTCCCATAATATTTTATTGTCAAATTGTTTTCCATACAACACCCAGTGCTCTTCCCCATAAGTGCCCTCCACCATCACCATCACCTCTTTTCCCCCCTCCCCCTTCCCCTTCAACTCTCAGTTCTGCATATATTCTTTTGGCCAGTGGTTCCATTTATGATGAACACAAAATTTTGCTAAATTACATGACTGAAAGCAATTTCAAAATAATTTTACATTCTTTATCTTTAACTTTAAAATTTTTTTAATGTTTTATTTATTTTTGATACAGAGAGAGACAAAGCATGAGAGGAGGAGGGGCAGAGAGAGAGGGAGACAGAATAGGAGGCCGGCTCCAGGCTCTGAGCTGTCAGCACAGAGCCTGAGGCGGGACTCAAACCCTTGAACGTGAGATCATGACCTGAGGCAAAGTCAGAGGCTTAAACGACTGAGCCACCCAGGGGCCTCTTAACTTTTTTTTAATGTTTTATTTATTTTCAAGAGAGGGAGAGACAGCGTGAGCAGGGGAGGGTCAGAGAGAGAGGGAAACACAAAATCCCAAGAGAGGCTTCAGGCTCTAAGCTAGCTGTCAGCCCAGAGCCCAATGTAGGGCTCAAACCCACAAACTGTGAGATCATGACTTGAGCCGAAGTTGAACACTTAACCAACTGAGCCACCCAGGCACCCCTCTTTTATTTTTATTATTATTTTTTAAATAATTTATTGTCAAATTGGTTTCCATACAACACCCAGTGCTCTTCCCCACAAGTGCCCTCCTCCATCACCACCACCTCTTTTCCCCCCTCCCCCTTCCCCTTCAACCCTCAGTTCATTTTCAGCATTCAATAGTCTCTCAAGTTTTGCATCTCTCTCTCTCTCCCCAGCTCTCTTTCCTTCTTCCCCTCCCCCAGTCCTCCATTAGGTTTCTCCTGTTTTCCTGTTAGACCTATGAGTGCAAATATATGGTTTCTGTCCTTCTCTGCCTGACTTATTTCGCTTAGCATGACACCTTCAAGGTCCATCCACTATCCTACAAATGGCCATATTTCATTCTTTCTCATCAGGCACCTTTCTTTTAAATTTTTAAAATGGTATATTGTTTTGATGCAGAAAAGTTTAATTTTTACATAGTCATACTTATCCATTTACTTATCACAGGCTCTTAATTGCCTTACACGGTCAACTCCTCTGAGATAGGTCAAAGTACCCCACTTTTCATTTGAGAAAACTGAGGCTCAGAGCATTTACCTACTCAGAATGAGAGTGAAGATTTGATTTCAGTTCTAATTGACTTTAAAACCTATGATATTTTCACCACATCAAACTCTAGTTTGAAAAGCTGAAAGATTGAAAACTTGAAGGTAGCTTGGGCATCACCACGACTGTCTGAAATCCTACCAGTTTGGGGACTACCAGACAGGAACCACTCTTTCCTGATACATGGTTCCACTGGTGGATTCACTTATTTCAGGTCTTCGTTTTTGGTCTATCAAGTATGCGTCCAAATCTTGCTTCACCATAGAATGTTGGGATAAATGAAATCGCATTTCCATATTTGGAAATGTATCTCTGAAGATACTAGTGTTTTCAGAGATTTCCAAGTGGGAAACTAACACATTAAAAAGATAGTGATAGCAAGAGCACGGGGAAAGTGATGTTCCCATATAATGATGATATGGTATGGTTAATAACATTTTTAAAGAGCACTTTGGCAATATGTATCAAAATTTAAATTCCATATATCCTTCGCATCATCAGTTATACATCTGG
>NC_043705.1:115452525-115482829 GCF_006229205.1 Suricata suricatta
CCAAGAACTGCTTTTGCACCGCAGGTGGGAATGCAAACTGGTGCAACCACTCTGGAAAACAGTATGGAGGTTCCTCAAAAAATTAAAAATAGAACAACCCTACGACTCAGGATTGCACTACTAGATATTTATCCAAGGGATACAGGTATGCTGTTTCCAAGGAGCACATGTACCCCAATGTTTATAGCAGCACTATTGATAATAGCCAAAGTATGGAAAGAGCCCAAATGTCCATAGATGGATGAGTGCATAGAGAAGATGTGGTATATATATTCAATGGAGTATTACTCGGCAATCAAAAAGAATGAAATCTTGTCATTTGCAACTACGTGGATTGAACTAGAGGGTATTATGCTAAGCTAAATTAGTCAGAGAAAGACATATACCGTATGACTTCACTCATATGTACTTTAATATACAAAACAGATGAACATAAGGGAAGGAAAGCAAAAATAATATAAAAACAGGAGGGGGACAAAACATAATTGGCTCTTAAATATAGAGAACAAACAGAGGGTTGCTGGTGGGGTTGTGGGAGAGGCAATGGGCTAAATGGGTAAGGGGCAATAAGGAATCTACTTCTGAAATCATTGTTGCACCAAATGCTAGCTAATTTGGATGTAAATTAAAAAAAATAAATTATTTATAAAAATAAACAGTGTTGTCAAGCTGTGTAGTCCATGTATTGAAATAACCTTTGAAACAAACTGAGGATGAAAGCTCGCTTCCACTAACACGAAGCAATAGATTAGAAAGCTTTTCTTTCAATAAGAATGGTTTACCTTAAAATTTGGCATTGTTATTAAACCACCTTTCTTGAGACGGTCTAATACCCTTACGCAAAAATGAATCACGGAGAAAGATGGTTGTGTTAAAAATCCCCATAAGGACTCTCTAGGGTTCACAGAGATTCACCTGATTCATATACTCTGAGGAAAGGAAGAGCTCAAGTGGAATGAGTCTGGTCATTATTCCAGCTCCTACCATAGATCAATTTCCTTTCTTTCTTCTAAGTGCTGGCACCCTATCTCTGAGCTTGGTGGAGTATTTTCTCCGCATAAGTTAGGGAGGGGTTGCACATTCTTTCTTGTGGAGGAGCTGTCAGACTCCTTGGCACATTTTAGGCTAAGGTTGGATTATGGTATCATGGTAAAAAGTTTAGCTCAGGAGCTAATCTCTACTTTGTTAATTTATCCAGACACAGGATTTACCGAGGAAAAAACTCTGTAATTATTGCTCCCTGGTGGATCCAAAGAAGACACGATAGCTTTTCTGCTTGAATGCTTTGTATAGGATGTACAAATCTCTACACAAAATGAAATGTTTTAGTTGGAAGCTTGAGATGATTCTTTTAAAAACATAAATTCCAGATATGCCAGAACAAGGGCTGGGATGGTCAGAAAGTGTGGGGTGGTGCTGATATAATTTACGCTCAGTTGTTATGAATTGATAGCAATCCCTCTGGGCGTGGCCGTGAGAGGTTTAGCAGTGTTGTGCAGAAGCAAAGTGTAACCGACTACGGTTTGTTTCTTCTCAGGCTCAATCCCTACAGTTCTCTCCCAAAGACCAGAGACATAAACCCACCCTCCCTCCTCACCACCCTACCTTCTCTGGGTAAAACAGCAGTAGCTCAGAAACAGAACTCTGCGGGATCTTAAATGTGCTCATCATTCCAGCATGATGATGATTGTCAAAGAAGGAAGTAAACTCCCCTGTAATTTTTGTGAAATGAGGAACAGTCACCAAATTACTGAAATAATGTACATAGTCAGAATTCATTCATGAAATAATAACTCTGCAGTTGAGGCTGATGATTTTGTAGTAGTATTAGTAATATGGCCAATCATTTGATGGAAAAGCCATTTCAACATAGAACTGAGTTCATGAAACTCAGATGAGGGGAGGAAGGAAACCTGGGCCTTGAAATAGTCAAGAAGGAAATTTGCACGTAGCAACACAGAAGCAATTACTCAAGCCATGCTTCTGAGCCTCAGCTATTGTCTGCATTGCATTGTATGTAATAATACATATACGAAACTGCATTTAATTGTTGTTTCAACCATTGTTAACTAACCCTCTTGTCTTTGTAAGGAGCCCAGTTAGAGGACCCTGTGGGCATTATTTTAGAAAGGTATCTGTGGCAGCTGTGGTGGTGCTCAGATTTCCCTCCCAGAGAACTTTATGCAAGTACTGGGGTTGGCAGACAGCCTCCAATGGCCACACCTTGGAATCTGCCATGATGTTCATGCCAGCGCCACACTTTCTCCAGGCTGCTCCCAGCCAGTGACTGGCCACAGGAGCTGAGCCATTTCTGCCCAACAGCAGATTCTTCTAAAGGGCAATCTGCTCTGGCGCTCCCTGTCGACCTGAGTGAGGCATCCTCAGAGCTGCCTTCTAGTCTGAGTCTCTTCTTACATGATCCTCCTTCCTTCTCTCCTTAGGTGCTAGACCTGCATCATAGGGTGATGTTCTCCTTGCCTATGCCCTCTCCTTTCCCAGCCCCCATGTCTTTCACAGGGGTCTCCTACAGTAAATCCTACAAACATCTAATTCTGTCTTGGCATCTGCTTCTCAGACAACTGGAAATGACACAGCATTTGAATTAAGTGGACCCTAACTTGCAATAGTTAAAAGCTCTCCTAAGTTCTTTTTTGAAGAACTTTCAAGCAGTGCTTAAAAGCTTGCTCCGGCAAGAGTCACTGCTGTCTGGATGTGCTTTAGATTATTTACAAGGAGGCCTGGAGTAAGGGGCCCCTTATCTGAACAATGGCTGTTTAGTCTGCTATGTATGAGAGAATCCTCAGGGACTTGGCTTTCTCTCTGACCCGAGTACAATTTGTCTATCAGCCAAAAAAAGTTGCAGCAAAGCCAGTTGGCCATAACTGTTTATTGGCATCTCATTGGCAACGCTTCGCAAACATATGTTTGATGTTCAGGTTCAGAGTTCTTACATGCAGAAATCAAACAACTGAATAAGAATAAGAGTATGATATTGGCTTTTTGTTACACTAGCCACTGGTTAAAATGATAACCTATTCACTGAGGATGCTGAAATCTGATTTTATATGATTAGATTCAGATTCAATTAATTAAAAAAATAGATCAAGAGGGCTAGTTGACTTAAAATTTTCAGTCACATACGTATGTATCTATAATATGTTAATTTGCCCTACAGATGAGTGCGTGGGGTCATCCACTATTTCACTTCTATAGCCTTACTTCATAGTGGCTTGGTTGTACACAGAAAGTGCCCCAGGTTCAGTATTATATCCTGTGCAACTAATGAGATGCACAAATAGAATTTAATGTTTTTTTATTTTATTTTTTTTATTTCTTGAGAGAGAGACAGTGCGAGCAGGGGAGGGTCAGAGAGAGAGGCAGGTACGGTACAGAATCTGAAGCAGGTTCCTGGCTCTCAGCTAGCTGTCAGCACAGAGCTTGACACTGGATTCGAACCCACGAACTGTGAGATCGTGACTTGAGCCGAAGCCAGACACTTAACCGACTGAGCCACCCAGGTGCCCCCACAAATAGAATTTAAACAACCTGAAATATTTCTTGATAAACCTCTATTCACATTTTGTTTTTAAGCTACTAGGAGCAGATTTTATTCACTACGTGTTACATTACTATCAGGAATTTTAGCATAATGAATTTATAAGTTTCCTATGTTTCTTACTGTTTTCCATGTGTGATGACTATTAGATTGAGTATCTCATGTAACTCACGTTATAACCTTATGTGGTAGGCTACTTATTATCTCCAATTTAAGACACAGAAGCTGGGCTTTAGAGAGGTTGTATACATGCTCAAGGTTACAGAGCTAGCTATCATTTTAGCAGGATTTTATTACGGGTTACTCTGACCCCAAGTCTATACT
Source organism: Suricata suricatta (assembly GCF_006229205.1). NCBI lineage: Eukaryota > Metazoa > Chordata > Mammalia > Carnivora > Herpestidae > Suricata > Suricata suricatta. The sequence continues at coordinate 115,456,406 of NC_043705.1, forward strand.
TCTATGTACACATCATACTTCATTCCCAAATAAATTCCCTACACAATAAAAGAAAGGGACCGTGTTACCCATTAAAGTAACATTGGGTAAATCTCTTAACTTTTTTAGGAGAGTTTATAAAACAGAGTTTATAAAACAAGAAGGTTGGGTTGGCCTCAAGCCCTAGGTGCTCTTCAGGGGTCCCTTCTGTTCTGACATTCCTTTACTCTAGATCTCCTCTGGATAAGTTCCTACCAAAACATAATCTGAAAGAAAAATTATATACAGTGTAGGGTGCAAGCGTCTGCTCATGCTGGTTGGGTGGGCTAAGTCTTCTGAAACGTTCTTAAGTTTTATTCTTCCCTCTACCTTAACAATAGAGTATATATCGCAAGAAAAGAAAAATGTTTATAGCTTTGATGAGTGTCTTGTGCTCCTGTTGAAAATATGATTAAATTAAAAGCATGAATAAATTGCAAAACCAAGACATCATAATTTAAAATGAATGAGTAGCTGTAAACTACATTTAAATATGCATGTGAATTCACCCCAAGGTTTAAAAAGGCCATATAGTTTACAAATTTTACATTAGTGTTGCTTATTGTACATTATAATTTGAGTAATACTATTTGGGTGAGAGGTCTCTGATATGTACATTTCCTCACCTGCACTCATCCTTAAGTCTCTAATCTGATAATACTAATAAGTTATACTATCTGAGATAAAGGTCATTTGGATCTAGAAAGGCCACTTCAAAGCTGTTCAACAATCAATGAATGATCCAAATGGAATGTCTTCTACAGGCAGTATGATATATAAATTGTCCTGTTTGAGGAACTGGCATCTGCAATTTATCTTATACTTGAAAAGGTATAATTTTATATAAAATATAGTAAATTTCATGTTTGTATTAGTAAACTGAGGTCATATGGGCAGAGTACTATTGTATGGGCCAGGTGGCACTGTGTCACTCTCTTGTAAGTTACTCTTCAGGGTTCTCTTCAGTGTTATTCATTCATTCATTATTCCCATTGTTGTATACTACTGGAAGCAAAGTATGAATTTTGTGCCATTTTGGGCCATAATAGATTGCTGTTGAATAAGCTGCTCATTGTCCACTTGCTATTTTCCGACAAACAATAGGAGTACTGAAAAGTGAAGTCAATATTTAACTCGGCAAAGCACGGAGAGTCCTAAAAAACACTGAGCCCAGGATTTACTCTATAAAATTACTCTTTTCACACCTACTCTCTCCATCTGTTATTTTATCATCCACTTCAAGTTAAAGCCACAACTTTTCCCCAATGGACCTGCCATTGCATTTTTATTATTTCTTTAAAAATCAAATTGTGTAGCTTATTGAAGACATATTAAATGATCAAAATGAAAGAATTTTGTAAAGCTTCACAGTGGCAGCTGGAAGAGAAGCTTTCATGTTCTTCAGGAACAGACAGAAATTGTTCCTTTTTATGGATACATTAGAACAGACCTGAAAAATAATTTCCTTTTCTTTTCCCCATGAGGAGAGATAATCCAGATTTCAATATGGCAAATGTGCCTGTAAAACAAAATGGAGCTATCTCAGTTTATGTGGAGAGTGTCTTTTTGATACACTGTCACCAAAATGGAACAGAGAAATGCTGATTTTTTTCTTCCTAGTTGAAAGAATTAACAAAGGGAAATGGAAGAAACAAGCTAAAAATATTTATTCTTATCTTGCCAGAAACACACACACTCATCCCTTCCATGATGGTGCCACACAGCTGACTTGGCTCCTGTTAAATAGTAACTAATAGTGAAATAAATGTCAAGCATCTAAAAAGAAATTGGTTTATAGTTCTCCATTCCAAAGCGAAACATTGTAATGAAAGTCAAACACAGCAAACATGCAACTAATACCTTGAGGTTAAGTCATGGAAGGTAACTGTCAGAATTTGGGTTTTGTGAGAGCAATGAGAGTCTAGGCAGGCCCAAATTTTTCTAGGTAAATAATGCTTAAGTTTTCAGCTGCTTAATTTTCTGACTAAATGCTGCTATCCTCCCAGTCTGAGCCCATTTAGAATGACTGACCCATTATATACAAGGCATACAATTTCAGATGATTATTTCACATCATTAATCTCCCCTCAAACCTGCAACATCTCTTCTTCACCTTCATTTTTGGCGGGAAATGTTGCTTCTTAGTTCACTAAGAAAAATTGAAGTAATACAAGAAGAGAAAACACAGACCTACCCTCCACTGCCGCCACCACTGCCTCTATCCACTTTCCAGCATCTGTCTACATATCTCTGATGGGTCCATTTTTTCACTCATACTAAATCCAGACTTCTTTCCTGTGCACAAATTTCCATGTCATCTCACTCAGGACATTACTGTCTCCCTTCTCTCCTGCTATCAATTTTTGTTCTCTCCTGAATCATTCTTGTAAGTAGGCAGACATACTGTCATAATTTTTATATTATTTTGATGCCCCTTCCCCTCCCAGCTATCACTCCAATTATTCTTATTTGCCTTTAACAGTAAAACTCCTCAAAAGAGTTACTTATACTCACTATTCCCAATTATTCTTCTAAAACTGCTCTTAATTTCACTCTACTTAGCAATTACCTCTACCACTCCATTAATACTGGCTTTGTCTAGGTGATCAATAAACTTCCCATTGCTAAACTCTATGGTCAATTCTTAGTCCTCATCTTAGTTAACCAATCAGCAGCATTTGAAATCATTGAGAGGTCTCTACTCCTAGATATTGCTTCTTTATTAGGTGAGCAGGGACTAACAGATGGTTTTGGAGCCTCATTTGTTCTTCCCTTCTGGTAGCTTAGTGAAGCTGAATTAGCTCAATAGAAGAACTGGCGGGCACCAGTGCTGGGCTCCAGAGTGGACTTTCTAGGAGTCACTTTCTCAACAAGGAAGCTTCCATTGTTACATAGTAATGTAGACATTGTTGTCTATTCTTGTGCAAACACAGCACATTAGAGTAGTGGTGTCCTTCTGGATTCCTGCCTGTGGAGGTGGCAGCTCAGGGGATCCTGGGTGCTCTGCTACTTCTCGGTTTGTGAGATTTTGCCACTATAACCTGTTCTGAATGTAACACGGTGCTCACAGGTAATGTGTGCCTGAGACTCTTCTGACAAATGGCTCCAGGAACACTTTATTCAAGTATTTTTTTCTCTTACCATGGTGACTACTTTCTGAAGGATTTCACCCAGTCTCATGACTTCCATTTCCAAGCCAGACCATTCGACTGACCATGAGAGGGCAAGGGTGAGGATACTGGGGTGTCAATAATGTTCTAAACGTAAATACATGTGGTGATTAAACAGGCATGTAAGAATTAACTGAATTATACACTTATTTTCTGTTCATGTTTTCATACGTTATCTTTCAATAAAAACGCACCCAAGGGCACCTGGGTGGCCTAGTCAGTTGAGACTCCAACTCTTGATTTCAACATAAACACTTAAAAAAAACTTTTTTAAGTATCCAAAAAATCATGTTGGGGGTTGTGTCTTATCTCCAAAAAGGAAATAACACTTACTTCATAGAAATGCTATGATTATTAAAAGAGGCAATACCTGTGCATAATACTGTCAGTTTGTGAGGTAGTCAATGACTTTTATTTTACTTTCTCCTTTCTTCTTTTTAATTATACTTATTGATGTTTACTCATTTTTCTCTAAGCAAAACTTCCTGATGCATTTAAAGAACTAGTGGGTCATATGGAGACTACTTTTGCCACAGTCCAGCACACTGACTAACCACAAAAACATTAATAAGGGATTAGAGTAACTTGAGGTCAAAGGAATATTGATATTAAAAAGGAGGTGATCAAGTATGTGTCTGATTAGAGGAAAAAAATCTGTGTGTGTGTGTGTGTGTGTGTGTGGTTTACAAAGAATGAGATGAATTACTCTGTACTTATCAGGAGCCACTGAGAAAAAGTAAAGTGCTGAATGGCGTGTAGAATATATCACCATACCATCCTCTGTGTGTGTGTGCATGTACACACACGTGTGCATGTGAAAACATAAACACACACACACACACACACAGATCTTTAGATATTTGCATATGTACGGAAAGATAATCAAGATGCTAAGTGCCTCTGTGAACAAAAGGAAGGGAAGGGGTTCCCTGACACTACACGGCTACTGTATTTGCTCTGGACTGCCTACTCCAGACATTTTCACTTGGAAGAAAAGTAAAACTCTGTCTCATATAAGCCATTGCTATTGTAAGATAACTGTCATACATGGTTGAACCTCATACCAACTGCCACATTCTATTTTGTAGTGATTAATATTTTTAATGGGAGTAGGTAATTTTTTGAAAATAGTAATAGAAATGAAAAATTGCCATTTGAATCTATGCCAAAACACCAAAAGTAGATTAATTGACAGAAACTAAGAAATCTAGGAAAATATGTGGGATTTATGTCGTATATGTGAAAAGGCCAAGGGAGATGATTTACATTAAATTAGCACATAGGTGAATTTTATCTTTGGTGTCTTATCAATTGCCTTCATCCACATTTTCTCTCCTTGTATAATCTCTAGTCTCTTTCCTGCCCCTAAACATTATCCCCAACCAATATTTCTGTTTCATTTTGTTCTTTTTAAAAACGATTTTATTTTTAAGTAATCTTTACATCCAACATAGAGTTTGACTCACAACCCCAAGATCAAGAGTCGTACGTTCCAATGTCTGAGACAACCAGGTACCCCTTATTCTTGTTCTTTGATAACTTCTGTGAATACTCTCTTAAGAATTAACAGTTAATGGATGAATGGATAAAGAAAGAAGATATGATATATATATATATATAAAATTAATCTAAATCATCTCCCTTGACCTTTACACCTATATGACATAAATCACACACACACACACACACACACACACACACACACACACAAACACACATAAAATACTTAGCAATGAAAAAGAATGAAATCTTGCCATTTGCAACAATGTGGAAGGAACTAGTAAAATAAGTAAGAGAAAGACAAATATCATATGATTTCACTTACATGTGAAATTTGAGAAACTCAACAGATGAACATAGGGCAAGGAAAGGAAAAATAAGATAAACACAGGGAGGGAGGAACACCAGAAGAGACTTTTAAATACAGAGAACAAACTGAGGGATGGTGGGGGAAGGATTACATGGATAATGGGCAATAAGGAGGGCACTTTTTGGGATAAGCACTGGGTGCCATAAGTAAGAGATGAAACACTGAGTTCTGCTCCTGAAACCAAGACTACATTGTATGCTAACTAACTTGAATTTAAATTTTAAAAAAAGAATTAGTAGTTAGCAGGAGTGTTAAAAGTGATCCGCCAGCATTGGTTATCTGCTGGGATTGCAGAGGTGGATCTATACGAAATGAGGTACTCTAGTATAGTAGGAAGAAGCTTCGTATTATTCTTGCCTCTTTGATATACTTGACATATACATTCCATGTTATAAGGCACTGTTTTTTAATGGTACATGCTCATTTAATGGCTGTGCAATTGGTTTAAGAGGGCCAAAGCCAGATTAAAAATGGAAAACCAAGTAGAATAACATTTGTTTGTAATAGATTCAAACTGGAAACAGTCCAAATGCGTACCAACATGTTAATGGGTAAACAAATTATGATATAGCCACATGATGGAATATTATTCAATAATAAAAAAGAATGAACTGTTAACAAATACAACATAGATAAATCTTGGAATCATTACATAATCAGTGAGAGAAGACAAACCAAAAACTGCATCTCTGTGATTCCATATTTATAAAAACCTCGTCAATGAAAATTAATCTATAGTCATAGAAAGCATAGATGATTATCTGTGGGTGTGGGAGGGAAAAAAGGGAGAGGAAGGTTTAACAAAGGAATATGTGAAAACTTCTGAATATGTTGGATATTTTCATTATTTTGATTGTGTTGATGGATATACAGGTATATACATATGTTAAAAATTATCAAATTGTATACTTCAAATATGTGTAGTTTATTATTTACCAGCTTTACTTCAACAAAGCTACTCAAGAAATTGATAACATCAGAGTATATCATAGAGTTTAAACTTTGTCTCATGAAAATTTTCAGTGTATATGTGTGTGTGTGTGTGTGTGTATATAGCTCCTGTATTTACACGTTGATTCTTTAAAAATATATTTTCTGATTGGTTAATTTTTGCTTTTATTCTTCTTATTTTCCCTAGGTATGTTTTTTGCACACACCCCCGCCCCCCCCCACTTCTCCTCCTCTTCCTAAGTTCTGGAATTAAGTGCCTGATTAACTTATTTTCATTCTCTTGATTTTAAGACTAAAATAATTTAAGGTTATAATTGTACCCTAAATAATGCTCTTGGGGATTCTCACATATCATTTTAATATAGTATTTTCAGTGTCATTAGTTTGTTTTGGGTTTCTTTTTGATGAAACAGATTAAGAGAATCTTTATCTTTATTGAAGTGTAATTTCTAATTTTATTGCTTTGTGCTCAGAGAATGTGCTCTTATCAGCTTCTTCTAATAAGAATTTATCAGTTAGAAGCATCGGTCTGAAGTCACATATTATTTAAATCTATAATTTTATTATTTAAATATGTTGTGTTCTTATTTTTTTCTGTTTTAGAGTGGTGTGTTAAAGTCTACCACTAAAACTGTAATTTTTTTGAGAACTTGTTTTGGCAATCACTTCTTTATATATTTCAGTGTCTTAATATTTATTCCACAAAGTTTCATGATTATAGTATCTTCTTTAATGTTATACTTCAAATAAATATAAAGTGGTGAACTTACCCATTTAATTAAATGCTTTGAGGCTTGAATTCTACATTGTTTCTAATAATAGAATAGCTGCCTGATTTTTTATGTATTTACACTTACCAGAAAATATTCTTTTTACTTAAATCTTTATAAAATTACACTTTTTTCTTCCAAGCTTTTACTTAAATTCAAATTAGTTAACATATTGTGTAGCATTGGTTTCAGGAGTAGAATTTAGTGATTCATCACTCACATATAATACTGGTGCTCATCACTAGCGCCCTCTTTAATACCCATCCCCCATCTCACCCCTCCCCCCCTCCCCCTCTCCTCCAGCAACCCTCAGTTTGTTCTCTATAGTTAAGAGTCTTTTATGGTTTGGCTCTCTCTCTATTTTTATCTTATTTTTCCTTCCCTTCCTCTATGTTCATCTGTATGAATTACACTTTCAAGCACATCTTTGTAAATAAAATAAAGATGGAATTTGATAAATTTGTTAGACTTTGTTTTCTAGTAGAGGGTATCAATACTGTTATGTTTAGGATTATGTCTTTCTGTGTTAATGCTTTTTATAGGTAGTTTTTTACTTTGATATTTGATGGTTTTCTTTCTTCCTTTCATTAAATAGGTTTTTTAAAGATAAACATAACTTAGAGTTAAGATTTTTATTGGAAAAATTATATCTTTTTCTGTAATTATGAAAGTCAAGAATTGAATGGTTTCTATTCTATTGGCACACCTGTAAAATAATTTTGTTCTTTTCTTCCTTTTCAATTTCCCAATACTATTAACATCATCTATTATTCAAATTGAGAATCTATTTTGTAAGATTCTTATGTTTTACAATTTTATTTTTAATATTTGCATTAGATTTTCTAAATATTTAAAAGTAATTAAGTTTAAAATGTCTTTAGCTTGCTAGTTTTATTGTCTATTTATTTTTCATTTATTTTCCTCATTCTTGAGTTATTTACTTAGTTTCATCTCTTGGATAGCTCTAGTAAATCTCTGAGTAATGTTTGAAGGGAGTGTTTTTGATTAGTAGACTCAGATCTTTCTTTAATTCAGGAAAAATTATTTTCCTATTGTTTCTTTGATCATAGCCTTTGCACAGTATTCCCTATGCTTTTCTTCTTGAATTCCTTTTAAACTCACTTTATTCTATCTTCAGTCTATATGCAGGGTAGTCTCCATTTGCCCCATATATTCATTTTTGCCACTCAGCGCTTCCTTGTCCTGCTATATTTTGCAGAAGGTTATCCTCTATTGACTATTATCTAGCTTCTTTTTGCCCTCTGGTTCTGATTGTCAAAAGAAACCAGCAAGAGATAAGAAGTATGATGAGTGAGGTGGAGGCAATTATTCATCTGCTCTCACCTTACTTGGGACAGAGGCTGCATTCCTCAACCAAATGTCATAGCTCCTGTTAGATAGCATCTCTCTTATGGCTGATAGAAAAGAAAGATAATAAACAATGGGGCGTTGTGGTACAGAACACACTCAGGACTCTACTTAGGAGAGTGTGGGCAAGACAACCTTCCTTCTGGATGTAACACTTAAGCAAAAAGATGAGCAAGACTGGTCATATGAGGGCTGAAAAAAGAATGGCCCAAGCAGACAAAAATTTAAAGCCAAAAAGCTTTGGCCATTCTAGGGATGAAAAAAGTCCAGTGTCACTAGAGCATAGTGAGAAAAAACAGCCATGGCATGAGAAGACGACAAGGATTTAAAGTCAATGGAATGAATTATGGCCATTTGTAGGAAACTGGATGGACCATGAGGGTGTCATGCTAAGCGAAATAAGTCAGACAGAGGAGGACAGATACCATATGTTTGCACTCATAGGTCTAACGGGAAAACAGGAGAAACCTAATGGAGGACCAGGGGGAGGGGAAGAGGGAAAGAGAGTTGGGGAGAGAGAAGGACACAAAATTTGAGAGATTATTGAATGTTGAAAATGAACTGAGAGTTGAAGGGGAAGGAGGAGGGGGGAAAAGAGGTGGTGGTGATGGTGGAGGGCACTTATGGGGAAGAGCACTGGGTGTTATATGGAAACCAATTTGACAATAAACTATTTTAAAAAAAAGTCCAATGGAAAGCCATGTAAAGGCTTGTTAGCAAAGACAGATTTTTTTTTTTAATTTTGAAAGAAGGGAGGGGCAGAGAGAGAAAAAAATCCCAAGCAGGCTCTTCTGTCAGCACAGAACCTGACATTGGACTCAATCCCCAAACCATGAGATCATGACCTGAATTGAAATCGAGTCGGATACTTAACCAACTGAGCCACCCAGGCACCGTGAGAGATATATGTTCTCAAAGAACTGCTTTGAATGTTGTATGGAGGGCTAATAAGTTGTAGAAAGGCAAAAGTGAAAATAGTCAGTCCAGTTTGTTGGCTATTGCAGGAGTCCATGTGAGAGGTGTGGCTTCAACTAAGGTGATAGCAACAGATTGCTCCTGAAAAGATTTGCTGATTTACCAGATGTTTTGCTAAAGAAAATAATTTCACAATATTTTGCTTGAAAAAAATTGGACAATTTGTAGTGATAGGAAAGACAGTAGAGAAAGAGCCATGAAACAGCCAATAAGCTATTAGAAATGTTAAGAGGGGGTTTTTCCTAAGAGATAGAATCTCAGAGGAGAAGTCTTTCTAGAAATAGAATTTCAGCTTTGTTAGCACATAGACAATATTTAAACCAAGGAAAGATCTGGAGAAAGAATGTATAGATAGAGGATGGAAAGTAGCTCCATTTGGATCCCTGCAGAACTTGAGCACTGAGACATCGGATGGAAGAGGTAACCAGGAAGGAGATGTAGAAGAAATAGTATGATAGGAAAGAAGAAGAAGAAGAAGAAGAAGAAGAAGAAGAAGAAGAAGAAGAAGACGACGACGACGACGATGACGATGACCTGAAGAACATGATGCCAAAAAGTAGAAAATGGAAATATTTTCATTGAGAAAAGTGTACCAATTATAGCAAATGTGACTGAGAGGTCATTAAAGAAGAAGGTATTCACTGGATTTTGCAATGAACAGATCATTGTTGTTTTTAATAAAAACTGTGTCAGTAGAGAGGTTGGGACAGAAGCCAGATAACATAGGTGGAGGCATGAATATTTGATGAAGAACTGGAGAAAATGAATATAAGCAATTCTTTGAGATATTGTGCTATGAAAAGCACGGAAAAAATGGTGTCAAATGGGAATGGCAAGTTTTGTGGTAAGATGAACACTCTTATTTAATATTTAATTAACACTCTTAATTAATTTTTAATCAGAGAAACAAAGTATGTGTTTAAGCTTATTAGAATAAAAGACATTTGCCTGAGTAAAGTCCTTAATTGGCCCAGATGATATAGGTGGAGGGATTGAGAGACTGATCTTTAAAAAAAATTTTTTTAACATTTATTTATTTTTAAGAGACAAAGAGAGACAGAGCACGAGCAGGGGAGGAGCATAGAGAGAGAGACACACAGAATCGGAAGCAGGCTCCAGGCTCTGAGCTGTCAGCACTGAGCCTGATGCAGGGCTTGAACTCATGAGCTGTGAGATCCTGACCTGAGCCAAAGTTGGATGCTTAACTGAGTAAACCACCCAGGTGCCCCGGAGATTGATCTTTAAAGAGGGTAGGAACACGTCTTCCACTATAAAAAGAGGAGAGAAAGAAAAGATGGTAGTGACTATTGCATATTGTATAGAATTGTTCAAACACTATGTTCTACACCTGTAACCAATACAACTTTGTATGCCAATTTTACTTTAATAATAAAAAAAATAAAATATATAGACAAAGTTAAACTCTAATGTTAGGAATGCATAGCCTGGAAATAAGAACAATTAAGAAAGTAGTTACTATAAAAGTTAGAACAGTGTTTATCCTGGAGGAGATAATAATGGGGGGAGCAGAGGGAATAAGGGTGCTGGAGAGGTCCTATTTCTCGCATGGATGGTGACTGTTGAGGTATACACTTTGTGATAAATCATTGAGCTACATATTTCATTTTGTGTATATTCCTGCGTTATCATATAACTAAAAGGGCAAAAACAAGTTTCACAGCTAAAATTTTGAAAATAAAAAAACATTTCAGATTGTAATGTGTAATCTTTAGAGGATGATTCTTTGCATTATTTTTCATAAAGATACACATTTATACCAGTCCAAAAAAAATGCAGCCAGGTTTTTACGTTTGGTGGTGAGAGTATAAGGAGCCTCCAAACTGATGGCCTCTATATTCTTAATAACGAGGTAGGATTATTCCCTAAGAATAAGATGTCCAAGTTTTAAAAACAAAAAATAATATGTTAATCTCATTTTTAACCACACTTACTTGCTAATGGGATATGCATATTCTTGTCCGCAACCTTTGAAACTTTGGAATCGTATTAGCGTCACCGTCATTTCCTGTTCTGCATTGATTCTAGCATCATCCCTGCTTATGTAGAATGTCTCAAGTGAAGGTGTGAAATGGTCAACTCAACTAGTGGGAAACCACATTGACTTGGATAATGTAGTTGAATTGTTGGGAAATGTTGACTGACAAAGGGAAGTTTTTCAATCATCAATTTAAAGTACAACCACTTATACAATTTTATTTTTCCTAGTTCCCGGGTGCTGACAGATTAAAAATAAATAGCTAGGTTGATCCAAGTTTGGGGTTTGGAATCTATAGTATTCATCTAATCTGCTTTTTATTATCGCCATTACAAATTTAAATTCTAGGATCATACATTACTTTGCATGAAATCTTTCTTAGTCTTATAGTATAATCATTCATGACTTATTCTTTGTCCATGAATGTAATGTTGGATTTAACCTTCATACAAAGTAATGGAGAATAAAATGTACTTTTATTTCTTGTGGTAAATTTATTTTATGGAGAATGGTAATCATCTGCTGATTTCTCAGGGGGAAAAACCCTCTTTTGAATGCATATGTTTTTGCATATGTCGGGGAGGTGTTTTTGTTTTTTGCTTTTTGTTTTAATTTTTCTTAACATTTATATATTACTGAGAGACAGAGAGACAGAGCATGAGCATGGGAGGGGCAGAATCTGAAGCAGAGCCCAGGCTCTGAGCTGTCAGCACAGAGCCTGATGGGGGGCTGGAACCCACAAACCTCAAGATCATGACCTGAGCCGAAGTTGGACGCTTAACCCACTGAGCCACCCAGGCGCCCCTGCTTGTTTGTTTTAATTCTTTCCTCATCCTTATAAAGGAAGATCTATTATTGGCAGGGTTGTGAGTTAAAAGAGGCTCTTTCAGATATCATGTGAATTTCTGCTCATTTTTGAGACATCAGAGAAAGAGAGAAGAGAGAACCTGGAGATTGTTGCAGCTAACTCTCCTAGTTCAGAAATCCAAAAGTGTGGAGGAAGTGAGAAGAAAGAGAAAGGGCTGGAAAAAGTAGTGACAGGAATCTTTACCTATGTAAGTCATTATTTCTCTGTCACCGTTACTGTGGTGTCAGGGGGAAACCAAAGCTGGATCTCCACTCTTTGCCTGGGAGTTCCTTTATTAAGAGCCCAGTGCAGGGGCACCTGGGTGGCTAAGTTGGTAAAGTATCCAACTTCAGCTCAGGTCATGATCTCACGGTTTGTGGGTTTGAGCCCCACATCAGGCTCTGTGCTAACAGTTTGGAGCCTGGAGCCTTCTTCAGATTCTCTCTCTCCTTCTCTCTCTGCTCCTCCTCTGCTTGCACTCTCTCTGTCTGTCTCTCTCTCTCTTAAAAACAAATAAACATTAAAAAATTAAGAAAATAAAAGAGCCCAGTGCAGTGTGTCCATACTCTCCATCAGTCTGGTGGTCAATAGAAAGGCTAAGCTTGCCACAAGCGCCCTCGGTGTCTCACATACTATGGTCCTGAAACCTATTACTCTTCCTGAGACCATGGTGTTTGGTCTTTCTGGGCTTACTTTGCTTTCCCTCTACTCTTCACTCTTGGATTTAGACTCATAGCAGATTTGAATGCATATGTTTTTGCATTCTATGAGGTTTTCTGTTATTCCTTTCCCAAATACGCTGTTGGGTAGGTTCTTTAAATTTGTTCACATATACACAGTATCTGGAGAAATCCCTCCAATATACTGATTTGGGAATATTACTGCTTACTAATTCCATGGGCTGAGTGGGCTTTTCCTGTATTATTATATGAGACAGTCATGTGAATGGGAATCTAGATGAGAGGGAGCATAGCGAAGCACTGTTGCTCTGAAGACCCTGCATCCATTCACCTTTTTGTTGTAACCATAAATCACCTTTCCTTTGGGGAGCTGATCTGCAAGAATATCATGAGCTTCAAGACCAGAGAGTGAGACAGATGAAGCCTTTTGTGGCACTTTCTGGGAAGAGGTCCTTGATCTCTCCCATGGGGTCTGCTCCTGAGAGGATGCGGTGCTAGACATGCTGCATCAGCGCCACTTGCAATTGTGAGGAGAGAGGCTGTGTAAGAGTGGATTTGCCACAGTCAGTGGCAAAACCTCAAACCAGAGGCCTGACACCATCATCTGAGCCCTGGAGTGTTAAAAGTCCATTCCCTAGAATTTTCAGATATGTGAGCCAATTAATATATTTTCTGACCAAAGACAATTTGAATTGGGTTTCCTTTCATTTGCAGCTGCAAAACTCCTAATTGATAAACACAGAGATAGGAAGCGAAGCTCAAGATATCATCTTATCTAGAAACCTTTCCTTTTATTTTCTTTGTGTAAGCTAATTTAATATTTTCAATGGACTCCATTTAATGATTTAGCATTATGCACTGAAATCAATTCTAAAAAAATTGATTTAAAGTCAAATGAATATAATTTTGAATTTTATTTTTGTAAATCAAATTGAAAAGTATGACAGCTGAATGCTATTACTTCTTGTTAGAATTTTAGTCAAATATCATTTAATAAGTCATTCAAAAGTTTTGTCAATAAACATATTTTAAAGTCCATTTGCCCATTTATTTGTCTGCAACCTTTAGGTTTGCTATAAATTTGAGTAGCCCATAATGAGACAAGCTGCATCTGAAATATTCCTACCCATTCTCTTCTGCAAAGTGCCCACATGGTGCACCTGTTAAGGATAACTCAGTGTGTAGAGAGAGCATCTGCTGAAAGTCTGGAAACTGTCAAGAATTAGGTATGTAATCGTGGACACATCAAAGAATAAAATTAATTTCCATGCATGCAAATATATAAAAGTGAGTTTCATGTGGACAAAAAAGAACTACATATGAAAAACAAAATTTTAATCTGCCGTTAGCGGAAAATATGGCTGCAAATTTTTATGTGTTGAATGGAAAAGAGCTTTTTAAACAGGGTCCAAGAAACACAAATCAAAAAAGTAAAGTTTGGCTGTTTCACCAGTTAATCTTTCTATATAATTAATAGTCCCACAAACTGAAAAGACAATAATTAAACTTAGAGGAAAATATATTTTCAAGGTGTGCAACAGATAATGCATCTGATAATGTATCTAGAGTGTATTGAAACAAATTCTAAAAACCAAGAAGAAAAAAAACTAACAAAAGCAAAATGGAGGAAAGACAAGAACAGGCAATTCACAGAAGAAAAAACTCAAAGAATCAATAAACACACAGAAATGTGTTCAACTGCATTAGTAATCAGAGAAATGCAAAGTAAAAGAAAAAAAGAGATTTTATTGTTTACCCATCTTATCTCTTAAATATTTTTAAATGGATAAGAAGAAGGTTGTCTAAGCATGGAAATTTTTATTGAATGCTATGGAGAGCTTAAGTTATTATAGCCATGTGGAAGAATACAGTGAAAAACTTATAAACTATAAAAAGCATATAGCTTGTCACCCAGTAATCTTGAAACTATTCATATAAATCCTAGAGCAATTCTTATGCTATACACACACATGTAAGAATATTAATTGCAGAATTGTTTATAGTAATGAAAAATTTAAAACAATATATCTTTGGTGGCCATAAAAGTCTCCAGCCTGTCCTCTGACTCCATCGTTGCTTTTATGCTAAGATCAGATTTCCCACAGGCTGCTCTTAACCAATGATTGAGCAATAAATGGTGATCATCTGTCCCTTTCTGTAGGACATATCTGCAGGTGACACTGAAATAAACCTTGCTGAAACACTCTTAGAACTGCAGCACATATTATCTTCCTTCCTTCTTTCCCTCTGTCCCTCACAGGAGCCAGACCTGCATCCCAATCTGCTGGCTCTCCAAGCTTCCTATAGCTACCAATGCATTGTCCCTCATAGGTTATTTCCCCAATAAATTTGTTGTATAACTAATCCCATGTTGGTATATACTTCTTGGGACTCCTCAACTAGCTCAAAGGATGCCAGGAGTGGTCCAACAGCACAGGTGGTAAAATGACATGAATCTTGTTACTAGTCCAACTGCTACAAATTTTACTGAATGTTACCTGAGAAAATCTCATAGTGGAGGTGGGGCAGGAGGAATGCCTTTTTTGGGTGAATTGATTTATAAATTTAAAAGATGGAGGTGGTAATGCAAGTGCTTACAAAGACAGCAGAGCTGGCTGGCTACTGATGTCTTTCAGAGTAATAATGAGAAACTTAAATCCATTATTAAGACATTATAGGTTAAATGTGAAGACCAGAGGTCTTCCAGGTAACTAACAGAGGCCCATATACCCTATAGTGGGATTTCTGACACAGTTAAGCAGCAAATAGTTGGTAGTTAGAGTTACAGAGATGTTTTAATGCTCAGCTAAGGAAGAACTCTTACACTAACGGACCTGAGTGGGGAAAACCTAGGATCTTGAAATATTGGATACAAATATCTGGGTGGATACCCTTGAGGATTCTGGGTTTGAACCCTCAGAGCCTACAGAGGTACCACACTCCCTAAAAAGTATTAGCACCTGTCCTGTGCTGCAGAATACTGCAGAGGTCCTTCTCCCACAAGACAACAGGTGCCCACCCCTTGGAGTTGTCTGCATCTCCTCTCCTGGCTGCAAGACCAATAACTAGCAAGGCCTTGCCAGAGAAGTGCTAATTATATAAAGAGAGAGAGAGAGAGAGAGAGAGAGAGAGAGAGAGAGAGAGAGAGAGAGAGGGAGGGAGGGAGAGAGAAATACTATACATAAAAGGAGCTACAAGCATTAGCTAGCTTGAATTGGCAGGGACCATTAGAGTACCTTTGGGACTGGATTCTGAGGGTACATGATCAAGGAGGCCAGCATGTAAGGCCAAGCAGGAATTTATTGTGCTGGGGTCAGTTTATCAATACCCAGGCTTTATCAACTTGCCAGGGCCCCATTGGATGGGGCAAACTCACAGTGAAGGTGGCTCTTAGAGGTCTGGAAGACACTATAGCCAATGCTGAGTGAAGCAGAAATGCCCCATCTGCCCTGGCAGACAGTAAAGGAAGGAATTAAGAGGCTGCTGAAAAGTAGGCATACCAGAATGGTTATGACACCAGAAAAGTCAAGAGAGGACTGTGTTCTACCAGAGCCAAGAGGACACACCACTCATTACTGAGGGGCCATTACTGAGGACACCAGTCAGCAACATCCAAAAATATGGTAGTAGGTCTCCTTTGCCGATCAATGTTAATAGTAAAGGAGGTGGTCACAGAGCTAGGTTCATTAACAGCATGGGGACATGGGGCCTGAAATGATAAAAGCCAATTGGCAACACCTAACTGATAGGAGCCAGGCAGCTGAAATTACCATAATGTCTGGCAAGGTTATAAAGGTAGCAAGAGGGTTTAACTGGCAAGGAATTGCAGAAAAGTTAAATAGAGCATGACATCCCCCAGAGGCATCTTCGGAGGGCAGCCAATAAGGATGCTGTTTACCATCTGCAATGGAAAAAAAAAAAAAAAGGAATTCTGGCTAAAGTGCAACTCCTAGGGGACCCACTGTGATTATTTGCCCAGTCCCTGAACGTATAATTGCAATTGTTACACTTGGCATTGAATTTATATGCCCCTCCAAACACACAAACTGGTCCTTTGCCTCTGCAGTAAAAGCTATCTTAATGGAGAAGGTCAGGTGGAAAACTCTGAAACAACTCCCTACCCTGGCTAAGTAAGAGAGTAAGTCAAAAGCAATATGAGAGTTGGGTGAGATGGCAGAAATCAGTGTCTCTATTAAAAATCTAAAAGATTGCAGGGGTAGTTTTCCCTAGCATGTTTCTGCTTGGTGCGCCAGTCTGTCCTCAGCAGAAACTGTATGGATCCTGGAGAGTGACCGAGGACGAGTGCATCTTAACCAAGTAGGAGTCTCAGCACAGTGAAAGTGATTGGGGGACCAAAGACGGTATTGCCGTTAGAAGAACAGATTAATAATGCCTCTGGTACATGGTATGCAATCGTTCACCTGGAGAATACGTCCTTTTCAATGTGAATCGGCAGAGAGGATCAGAAACTGCATTCATGAGGGACAGCAATATTCATTTACAGTTTTGCCCCAGGGCTCTCTTAACATTTCTGCTGTCTGCCATGATATGGTCTAAATTGCCCGGGCATTCCACAGAACATCACACAGATACATTACATAAATGACATCATACTAATTGGGCAAAACAAACAAGAGTTAACTAATATGCTGGAGGCTTGGAAAGATACACATATTGCAGAGGGTGGAAGATAAACCTTATGAAGATTCACTGCCATTCAGTGATGATCTTAAGGATCCACAGTCAGGAGCATGCCATGATATGTCATACAAAGTAAAAGCCAGAATTCTGTACCTCTCCTATTCTCCCACACCCACCCTCTGCCACAAGAAGAAGAAAGCATAAAGCTTGATGGGTCTGTCTCGGTTCTGGCTTGCTAGCATATGACACCAGAAAAGCCAACAGAGGACTGTGTTCAACCAGAGCCCAGAGGACACACCACTCACTAAGGCCATTACTGAGGACACCAGTGAGCAACATCCAAAAATATGGTAGGAGGTCTCCTTTGTCAAGGAGTTTCACTGTGAACTGAAATTCCATGTATGACTGGGATCTCCAGGCAGGGTAACTGGTGGATGGTAAAGTCATTAACTGAACTAGGAGAGAGAGGAGGACAGTTTTGCTTGAGGGGAGAAGGAGATTTGAGGCTGCAATATACACAATCTCAGACCTCAGATCAGAAAAGGCCCAACACACGGAAGTGCTGTTGGAGTGTAGGTGTAAATGGGGACAAACGGCCTTATCTATGTACGAAGAGAGTTGCAAGGATAGACACCCAAATGAGCATTCTTCTAGGGTGACACTGCTTAGAGTGTGTGACAGTTGAGGAGTATTTCTCTAAAGACATTATAGGTGTAGATGTAAAAAAAAATGCTTATTTATTTGATGTTCTTACTAACCTCCACTGAATAACATTTTATAAGGACATTTTAAAGCTCTTGTTTACTCATCAAAGAGCAAGTGTTGTTTACTCATTAAGATCAGATAAGTTTATGGAAACATCCTGCATTAGTACCAAATGTTTTCAGTGAGTTAGAGAAAAAGGTTGAACCACCAGAAATGGTGGCGATTTTGAGATCTAGACATAATTAAATGACCCTAGGTTGAAAACCCTATGTAATACCTTTCTGCATCACGTATGTAATTTATTTCTGTACTGTGAAGATGAAACCTCTTCATTTTTAAAGTTGTGTAAGGACCTTTTACACACTTTAGAAAGGAGAAAAGCAAGGACAGGAGGTGGAGGTACTTTCACTGGATACTCTTCAGTGCATTTTTAATTTTGATTCATAGGTATATGTCTTATATTTCAAAACAAATAAGCTTATAAATATACAGAAGTGAAGAAAAACAGTCCTAGTCACAAAGTCATTCAAATTATAACATGTGTAAGGATAAAATATAGCAGGAAATGGATAGGACTTTTATGACAAAAGCTATAAAATATGCTTTCAAAGCATACAATAAGACTTGGATTGGAAACAAACCCTATGTTCTTGGATGGACGATTTACTATAAAATATCACTCCTTCCCAAATTAAAAAGTAATAATTTAACACAATTCCAATCAGAATTTCAATGGGTTGGGACAAAAACATTTTAAAGTACATATTGATGCCTAACTGATTAATAATAACTATGACAATTAAAATAAGGAGCATTGGTGAAGAGTCTAATATTATTGGATATTAAAACTTTGCTTAATATTTTTATAAACTACTATTTTGGATAGTATACCATTGAAATTGATTGTTATTCATTTATTAAAAACATACACAATTCTTTCCATGTTGTAGACACAGTTTTAAGGACTTTACTATTCTTATTCCCATTTCAAAAGTGAAGAAACTAAGGCCAGAGGGCCTTGTCTAAGGTCACAACGTCAATACATTGGAGAATCTGGATTCAGACATGCCCCTGATTCGTATATTAGGCAACTTCTCAAAAGCAAATAAATCAGTGAACTAGAACAGAGTCTAGAAACGGATCTGTTACCGGGTGGTGGAAGGTCATTGTCTTCTGGAAGGAAACAATTCAGTTAAGACAATCTACAGAGAGCTAAAGTAGCACAGTTTTTATTTTGCAAAGAGCGGGAGTACTGACCCGAGGAACCATGGCAGTGCTCTGAGTCGCTCACTGTTCTCTTTTATGGGGATTTATTTGTTGTGCTCCCTCCCATCTCATTATCATCACTTGACCCTTGGATCCACGTTGCTTTCCTTCCCTTCAACCTTTTGCTCAAATTTATTTTATTCATTTTCCCCGTGAGTACCTTAGTGTACCCCATGGCAATACAATGATGCTACAAGGATATTACAATAACCCCCGGGTTACTAGTGGACAAGGTCTTTCTCAAGCGAGTGTGCTTTAAAGTTGGAGAAGGGCTTGGAGCCTGTATCTTCTGCTTGTCGGTCTGTGTTAACCACAAGAGGGGGTTAAGGTTTATGAGAGTTGGGCAGTCTCAGGGTTGGGACCACGTGGTCTCTGGCAATTGTTCATTTCTTACTTTGTCATTCTCCTTTCTCCCCTCCTGCTTGTGTCTATCTACCTGCCTACTCTAACAGAATGACTGGCAAACAGGATCTTATTAGATGAAAAGAGTAGTAAAAAAACATTACTTTCTAGTAGCATGCATCTCCACAACTGGTTCCTCAATAAAACTCTAACTTGCTCAGAGCCCTATATATGTATGACCAGAACTGGGGGAAACTGAATCCCCAATAGCAATAGAATTGGAGAGTGAATTATGATACATTAATACTATGGAACATAATATAGCTATTAAAAAAAGGACTCCCTTATGACCCAGCAATAGCACTGCTAGGGATTTACCCAAGGGATACAGAAGTGCTGATGCATAGGAGCACATGTACCCCAATGTTCATAGCAGCACTGTCAAGAATAACCAAAACATGGAAAGAGCCTAAATGTCCATCACCTGATGAGTGGATCAAGAAGATGTGGTATATATACACAATGGAGTATTACATGGCAATGAGAAAGAATGAAATCTGGCCATTTGTAGGATAGTGGATGGACCTTGAGGGTGTCATCCTAAGCTAAATAAGTCAGGCAGAGAAGGACAGAAACCATATGTTTGCACTCATAGGTCTAACAGGAAAACAGGAGAAACCTAATGGAGGACCAGGAGGAGGGGAAGAGGGAAAGAGAGTTGGGGAGAGAGAGGGATGCAAAACTTGAGAGACTATTGAATGCTGAAAATGAACTGAGGGTTGAAGGGGAAGCGGGGAGAGGGGAAGAGAGGTGGTGGTGATGGAGGAGGGCACTTATGCGGAAGAGCACTGGGTGTTATATGGAAACCAATTTGACAATAAACTATTTAAAAAATAAAAAACAAAAAATATAAAAAAAATAAAAAGGAGTCCTATATACATCTATTGACCTAACAGAATAGCTACATTTTTAAGTGGGGAAAAAAGCAAACTGAGGGATAAATATATTATATATTATATGTATTATATATTATATATTTATTTGTACTTATAATATATATATAAATGGATTTGAATGGGGAAATGTATATAAGGATATACACCATGGTATCATGATTGATTACTTCAGGAAACAGTGAGTGAGAGAATCTCAGTGGCAGAGGGATCTGTTAATGATTTTCATATTTGTGTGTGTATGTGTGTGTCTTCACTGGCTACAATAGTTTTCACTTTTGAGAAAAATCCACAGTAAACTTCAGACTTTGTAAAAGCTGAGCATTTTAACCGAATATTTAGTACTACGTTACATAAAATGTTTGAAGTTACTGAACTTTTAGTGTCTGCTTCTAGAATACAGATGATCTTTCACCTTTCACTTTTATCTTTAGTTATTTACTTTAAACAAAATGTTAGTGTCTTTTAATTGAGAAAATTGTCTTGTAAAATCAAAACTTTTAGGTGTGAACTTCAAGATAAAATATATTCTTTCTTTAAAAGCATACCTACTTCTAAAAATAAACAAAGAAAAGTAAACCTACTTCTGAAATAAGACCCAACACCATTCTTCCAAAAGATGGCAGTGGCATGTGTGTGTGTGTGTGTGTGTGTGTGTGTGTGTGTGTGCGTGCGCACGCGGAATAAGAAGTTATTTCATTGGGGAGATTGTAAACTGAGGAATTAGCAAGAGGGAAACTAAATTCAGATAGAGTGAGATTGTTCTCTTTCTCCTCTGTGCTGGGTAATTTCTGTGTGCATCTCCAGAACCACTGTCCATTCTTCTTCACCATGCTTTAAGCCCAGAAGACTCATATATATTGGTTGTATCAATCAAGTTCCCTTTTCCTCTGGCTTCCAGTTGGGTTCACTCAATGGGAGACACTGGTGAGAGACTGAAAGCCAAGAAGAGACAATGCTCTGAGTGTTTACTCTCTCCACCCCCAGTCCCACTTCCTCTCTGTTGGGCTATCAGTAGCTGTATCCCTCCATGCCAACTGAAGGGTGAGCAGTCTCTCATGAGATAGCTCTTTTTGGGTTCTGATCATTGCAATCCTCTCACATGCTCTTGATTCCTGCTTCATACCCTTCATGGAAACCATCTGTCATGATTTCCTTTAACTTTTCCCACATCTGTGTAAACAGTCTCCTGAGTCACTCCTTTATATATGCCATCTGATTCCTGTTGGAATACTCACTGATATATTCTCTCACCCCTTACATGTGGGAGTATATATTTTTTCATACTTTTTTACCCTCTGATAAGATGATACCTTCCTGAAACCTATGTATAATCTGAACAAGATAGCAGGATTGCCAAACTTATGAAGAAACCACTACATCTCTACAGAGAAAGAGGAAGAAGACTCCAATACATTTGATAATGTTCAACAATTCTGTAAATGGTTAAATGCCTTAACTTTGCATTCTATCCATGGATAAGAAATTGTACATGACCTTAACACTGAAGGTATCTGACCTAATCAGTTCTAACTACCTAACTACCTAATCCCTTAACTTGGGATTGCTGAGGCACACATTTGCTCAATAACTCTCACTTTCTAAGAGTTGTAACCACAGTGGTGGGACTTCATCCATTGCTGTTATCAAAGGAAGGGAATAGAGGTGTTAAGGGGGGCTGGTAAGAATAATTATCAGGAATCACTTGAGCTTGAGTCATCTGGAGAAACAAATCTTAGATGCAGCATTTTTATGGAATAATCTTACCAACTCAAGCAAATGTGAACCTTTTCAGTTTGAGGCATTTTGTGTCATCGGTTTTCTGAAAGTATCTGATAGCTGGACTTCCTTTACAACTTCTCTGTGGAAGAGGACATCTTGCTTAAAATAATATATAAGCTGCGTTTGCTAAAACTTACTAGTGATGAATAAATCCTTAAAAATGGAGATCTTATGGGCTTCCTATTAGATCTTTTGTCAGACATAGAAAACGCACAAGAAAAATTATTACCTTTAGTCATTTTTGTATGATCCTGGATGACTAAAATCATTTGAAAAAATGGGTTGCCAAAAAAGGTTTCTTGGAGGTGAAAAGAAGGTAAGGAATGATTATTGAATAGTTCTCTAATCTCTTTATCATAAGCACTTATGTATGGAAGAGTGTTTTTACAGGTACTAATCCTCTGGGTGAGGATTATGGGGTAGAGATCCTGTAAAAAGAAACAGGATCTAAGGTCTTGACCAACTGGTCAGAGACATAAAAATCAGAGAACTACTTCAAGCTATTTGTGGTAGAAATAATGCATCCCAGCAATCAGCACAAAAACATCCAGGAACTAAATGAATTTGGATACCACCCTGCTTTTTTTCCACAGGCAATGATTCTGTTTCTTCTGTTATTTCAGCTATAAAAATAGGATTTGGGGAGCACCTGGGTGTTTCAGTCAGTTAAGCATTGACTTTGGCTCAGGTCATGATCTCATGGTTCACGAGTTGAGCCCCATGTTGGACTCTGTGCTAACAGCTCAGAGCCTGGAGCCTGCTTTGGATTCTGTTTCCTCTCTCTCTGCCCCTCCCCAGCTTGTTCTCTCTCTCACTCTCTCCCCACATTTCTCTCTCTCAGAAATAAATAAATAATTTAGAAAATATTATCTAATTGATGTATTTGTTATTTTTAAGAAATCCAACATAAGAAGACACTATATCACCCATTCTACAGTTCAAATTGGAATTGCTTCCAAAAAAAAAATCACCCTTTATCCATTTTCACATTTCCCCCTGATTCTTGCATTTCAGTAAGAGAAAAAGAACACATTTAAGGCATATACAAGCAGATATGTACATGAATTCCCATGAAAACCAAATTAAGCTGAAGAAACAATAAAGATAAATTATAATGCATGATTTCACTGCCCCATTTTCTTTAGAGGTATTCTGAATATTTTAGAGATTGACCATCTCTCCCCATCTCTCTTTCTCCTTCCCCCTTTCTCTTTCTCTCTCTGTCAATGCTTTATCCCTCCCATCAATTGTCTTTACTTTAGATATAGTTTAAGGCCTTTTTTGGTTCATTGTCTTTGCATTTTACCTTGGCAGTGTTTCTCAAAATGTGGTCCATGGACTACCTCCAGCAGAATACCTGAGATATTTGATGTAAAAAGGAAGGCTACCATGCTCCACTTTGTACAAACTAAATTCAGATCTCTGGGAATGGGGATTCAGATTTACAAGCAAACTGTGCAGAGATGTGATTCCCATATGTGCCTAGATGTGATCTAGACATGATATTCAACTTCGATAAATTATTTTAGAAAGCTAGTGATTTCCACATGAAAAGCAGTCCCAGCAGTCATTTCTTTAATCAACCACTTTTTTTAAGCTTATTTATTTATTTTGAGAAAGAGAGAGGGAGAGAGAGAGAGAGAGAGGGAGAGAGAGAGAGAGCAAGCGAGCACGAAAGGGGGAGGGCTGAGAGAGAGGGAGAGAGAATTCAAGTAGGCTCTGTGTTGTCAGTGGGAGTCAGACGTGGGACTCCAACTCAAAAACTGTGAGATCATGACCTGAACTAAAACCAAGAGTCAGATGTTTAACTTAACTGAGTCACTATGCATATTAAAATTCTTCGTGGGTATCAGCTTATATGGTTTTGAAAATTAGTTTTAGTTCATGTGTTCAATATCTAAATGAAGCATATGTGGGCCAGATAAAGCCAAGTAGCTCTTGGAAGACCTGCCTTCTTCTGTTCTCTCTTTCACCCAAGAATAAATTGATATTGAGAGAAACTTAAGCAGAGTATATCCACTAAAGGAGGACAATTATGGCCTCCTGGGTTTTATCCCTGCATTAATGTGCCTGAGTCCATTTTAGCAGAGTCAAGGCAGTTGGTTAGTGGAATGTCTTAGTGGCCAAAAGGGCTGAAATGACTAGTTGTTTGTTCTATGATGATGTCATTTTGATTTTACATTATCAGGTTAAATAATTTATTTTAAAAATGATTAATCAATGAAACATAAGCATGACCTAAAAATCAAGTTTGTCTAGTTACTAGTCCTACATGGTTTATGGAAACTATAGAATAGATAGTAGTAAATCTGCCCTTGAGGGCCTTATTCACTAAAGCATGGAAACTATTCCAATCAATAGAATACAGAAGATAAATCGCAAAACCAAAGGGAGAAGAAGGAAAGAAGCTCACCAAAGTAACTTAGAGAAATAGTGTTCTGATAGAATAGAAATAGACTAAATAAAGGTTTAGAAATTCTGAAATAACTTTGTTTTTCTACTGTAATTGATAAATATGTATTGTATATAATAAGATCCAGGTTGCTTACCATCAGAGAAAGAAGATATAAATAAGGAAAAGGAGGAAAGCAGAATAAACTATAAGAATGGATTGGTATCAGAGGCATCAAAATGACTCATGTTTGTTTTTAAATAGTTATACAGATAACTAACTAAATGAATAGAAGTTAGTATATTAGCTTTATCCACTGAGAGTGGTTAGAAAAATAAGGAGAATATCTAATACCCAGATTTTGTTTTCTAAATACCATTCTCAAACTAAAAACAAGAAAACAAACAGGCAAAAAAAAAAAAAAAAAAAAAACCCCAAAAACCAGAACTCCCTAGAGAACTGGTTTATTCCTTGAGTCAGGGAAAATACAAGATTATTATCATTGTTATTTTAAATCTTAGTTACATAGTTTAGTTAGGTCAATATATCTAAGATAGCATCATTTCAACACATAATCAATACTTGTACACTAAAAGGGAAAATAAAAGATTAAACTGAGCATCTTGCAGTGTCTGAAATAAGGAAGTGCTAAAAAAACAAACAAAAAATTAGGTCATATCAAAAGGACACTAGAGATACTCTAGAAGTGCCCAATGGCCAAATTTAGAAGAGGTTGAACAACAAAATAAATAATGATATTATTGGATTATAACCCAAAGAATAAAATAAATATCTATGAGTGTATACTCACATAAATAAAATTAAATAAATGGTCTAGAAGAAGTGACAACTTAAAAAGAATTCCAATTAATAAATGAAAAAGGGATGATGGAAATAGGAAATCTTTATTAGCATAGCACAGTAAGAATCGCTGCAGAAGGTCCATTATGGAATGCTTAAATCTGTCGGCTGGACTTTAATTAAATAGGGTGTTTGTATAACCTTAAAGTATCTTTGTCAAAAGACTAATTTCAGTAGAGGAGACTTAATTTAGATACCACATCTAAATTAGGTGTAGGCAAAGTTCTATAAAGGGACACATCCTAAATATTTAGGCTTTGTACGTCATGTAGACTTTGTTCAACTATTCATTGCTACCAAGTTTGGTGTAAAAGCTCACAGAAATAATATGTAAATAAATGATCTTGTCTATGTTCCAGTAAAAGTTTATATACAAAAACAGAAGTGGGCCAAATTTGATCTGTGGAGCCATTTTTCTAACCTCTGATCTGAATGCATTGTAGGATTCTCACACAGAAAAAGGACAATTAGTGGAAAAAAACAATAAAATCTAAATGAGTTCTGTTTTTTAGTTAATAGAACTATATCAAGATTAATTTCTTAGCTTTCATTAATGTCCTATGGTTACATAAAATGCAAGCGTTAGAAAACTGGGAGAATGGTGTATAGAAACTCTGTACTATTTTGCCACTCATCTGAAAGTTTAAAATTATGATGAGATACCACCTCACACTGGTCAGAGTCATTAAAATGAACAAATCAAAAGACTATAGATGCTGGTGAGGGTGTGGAGAGACGGGCACCCTCCTACACTGTTGGTGGCAATATAAACTGGGGGAGCTGCTCTGGAAAACAGTGTGGAGACTCCTCAAAAAACTATTGATAGAACTCCCCTAT